>NC_143032.1:43837500-43970000 GCF_057628025.1 Oncorhynchus mykiss
CGTGTGTATCAAGAAGGGTCCACCACCCAAAGGACATCCGGCTACCTTGACACAATCTTGGGAAGCATTGGAGTCAAACATGGGCCAGGAACGTTTTAAACACCTTGTAGAGCCTGTGCCTCACGAAACTGAGGCTGTTCTGAGGGCAGAACTCAATATTAGGAAGGTGTTCTTAATATTTTGTACACTCAGTGTAGCTATCAGACCCATTTTCCTAGCTCTTAGTATTTATTAATGATCTTTAAAAATCAGAGTTTACGTAACGCATGTACAGGTTCACTGTAGGTACTTTCAGCCTCTGTCTATGAATGGACAGGGCAGTGACATCACAAATAAACCTGGCATGAACAACAACAATACTAGCTAGCTAGTCTAAAAGTGAAAGAATCTCGGTTCCCTATGCAGTCTTAGCAGAAGGATGAATAGGGAAGACTGAGTATCACCCTCGTCTGCTCTCCTTCTCCACAGTGCCTGACAGGGATGGGCCGCTCTCAGCACAACCACACGGCTGCCTCACTGTCAGTTTGTGTGTGTCAACTCTGCGCTGAGCCGTAGCATAATTCACCCCATACTGTATATTTATCCTCTCTCTTTCATTGTGTTTCCAAAGAGAGCACTTCCAGGGTAAGTCCTGTCTGTCTCTCTCGTTCAGATCGTCTGATTCTCCGGCCCCAGACAGGCCTGTGGCCTGGATGACAGCCGGAGCTCCGGGCCCCGTGGGCCCTCCTCGGTTAGGGCACCAAAATGGTATACAGTTCCCATTTATCCATCTCTCCCTTCCTCTCTCCTTCCTTCCACCCTCCCATCTGACAGTTCAGCTTTCGCATAACTTGGGTCAAACCCCAAAGCAGAGACGACGATCCGCCCTCCCAGATACCATAGAGGGTTTGACGGTCTCCCTCGTTCTTTCGCTTTATTCTGTTCAACCAAAATGAAGAAGTAAAAGAGCATGTTGTTTGGAAAGTGTGGTCGAAACATCTGAGTTTAATAACGTGGGTCAGATTGTGTGTCTCCCTTCAAATGAACTGAAGGTAGTCTGGGAGGGGTGTAAGGGGTGAGGAACGTAAACAGTTTGGGAAGAGCGAGCAGACCGGCAGGGGGAAGTGCAGGACGGCTGGTTTGTTTTGGCTGCGTTGAGAGGGCAATTTATAGACATAACTATAAACACTACACTGGAACAACTAATCCCCAAAACGCAAGATTAAGAAATTAGGGATTGGGTTCCAAAATGACCCCTGATCACAGGGTTCCTAGGGAGTTGATTGACAGGACACATGACAGGGATACATTGCAGTTGGTGGAGGAAGAGATCAGAGTGGAAAATAACAACAGGGACACGCAAGACATTTGCATATTGTAAATAGAGGCTTTAGGGATTTCAGGGTAGAAAATGACGATGCGATTTTCCCAACTTGCAGATCAAAACGCTCCTTTGCAATACAAAACAACAATCTAAGTGCCGCCTATCAGATCTTTACTTCTAGCTGACCCGGATGAGTTTGACGGGAACGCTTTATGCCCAGGGTTGAAATAACTTCCCTCCTTCTCATAAAATGGTGCTCTGAGCACACAAGTACCGTATTCCCATTACACCATACTCAAGATTCAACATACTACAATTAACCCCTAGAAATGAAGAGATTGGTAAGCGGATAGTGAGTCTATTTCATCCATGTAGCCCTATCCACACTGTGTGTTCATCTAAATTACATGGAAATAATCCACAGCAGCTCTTTTTCTCTCTCTTTCTTCCCCAGACGTCAGAAGCTTTGTAGATCTTTAATTATGTATCGCATTCTTTTGCCCTGTTTTATGGAAACTCCAGACTGGATCCACTCAAGTCATCGACTTGAAAGTTTGAAAACCTCCAGTGACAGGAATACTAATATCTGTTTCGGCTCATGCATATTCAATGTCCACCCGGCTCCCCAAGATTTATGTCAGCCCGAGCCGGAGTGTAGTTTTCCACCATTGGAGATAATAGCATGCTAAATTGATGTTATCGAGAGCAGGTTTTTTTGCCCTCCTCTCCAGGTCGGGGTTAGGAGAAGACCCACTAGCGGGAGGAGACATTCAGGCTGCTGGCGTCGATAGTGAACACCTACGCTCCGCCGCTCCCCCCACTCTCCGTAGTAGGGACTCAAACGCTGTCATGGGGAAAAATAGCATATTTTCTAAGGAGATTAGGGGGGATCCCGTGGATTATCTTTTAATTAAGGACGGTTGAGTTGTGCCCACTCTGGTGGAGCAAACGCCCAGCTGCTAATGAAGTTTAAACAGACATACTTTATTTAATTAGGGCTAATTGTTGGGGCCCAAAGTCCGGCCCTGCTTTGATCTGCCTGTCCCACCGTAATCTTCCTGGCAGATAGCATCTCTCCCGTTCTCCCCAGCTCCTTAAGAGATGCTGCTACAGGAGGTCCACGGGTTAATTGAGACCGCCGGGATGGAAGTGTGTGCGGTGTGTGTTTGTGCGTGTGCGCATGTACGTACTAGAGCGGCAAAAAGAGGGAGGGCAGTGGAGGGAAGGAGGGAGGGGAGAAGAGATTGATGGATGTGTTTGTGGCCTCAGTCATTCTGTTTTCTCAGGCCCTCCTCCCCTCCGTGTTGAAGTCTCTGTTGTCTGCTGCACCAGGGCGTGTTGGATTCTCCCTCCCTGTCTGACTGTTTGACTTTAGGGACACAAGGGGGCCACCGATCTGCTTCATCCTCCTGTGTGTGTGTGTGTGTGTGTGTGTGTGTGTGTGTGTGTGTGTGTGTGTGTGTGTGTGTGTGTGTGTGTGTGTGTGTGTGTGTGTGTGTGTGTGTGTGTGTGTGTGTGTGTGTGTGTGTGTGTGTGTGTGTGTGTGTGTGTGTGTGTGTGTGTGTGTGTGTGTGTGTGTGTGTGTGTGTGTGTGTGTGTGTGTGTGTGTGCGTGCGTGCGTGCGTGCGTGCGTGCGTGCGTGCGTGCGTGCGTGCGTGCGTGCGTGCGTGCGTGCGTGCGTGCGTGCGTGCGTGCGTGACAGGGGTTATTTTAGAGGGGGCACAAAGTACGTAAGGATTGAGGTGGGTGGTCAGGAGGTGTCCAACTCCCAAGTCGAAGAATTTCAAACACCTGAAACATATTTTTTTCCCTGCAAATTGGAGCCATGATAATTATATCTAATTGTATGTTAAAAAATAAATAAATCTGTCTATTGTTCTGCATAGGTTATCTAAGCATACCTGTTCAATTGTGATTTTAATAAATGATGCACATTGATCCATTCAACATACAGTGCCGTTTTGTTACAACATTAATAAAAAATGTATTGAATTAATTTGTCACTGGCCTACACACAATACCCCAGAATGTCAATGTTTTATTTTGACTAATTCATTTTTTTTAAATGATCTGAAATGTCGTGAGTCAATAAGTCAATACCCATTTGTAATGGCAAGCCTAAATAGAATCAGGAGTAAGAATGTTCTTAACAAGTCACATAATAAATTGCATGGACTCACTCTGTGTGCAATAATGGAGTTTAACACGATTTCTGAATGATAATCTCATCTCTGTACCCCACACATAAACTTATCTGTACGGTCCATCAGTCGAGCAGGGAATATCAAACCCAGACTCAACCACAAGGACAGGGGAGGTTTTCCAATGGCTCGCAAAGAATGGCACTTATTGATAGGTGGGTAAAAAACAAACAAAAAAAACAGATATTGAGTATCCGTTTGCACGTGGTGAAGTTATTAATTACACTTTGGATTACATTACACCCTGTCACTACAAAGATATAGGTGTCCTGCTAACTCAGTTGCCATAGAGGAAGGAAACCACTCAGGGATTTTGCCATGAGGCCAATGGTGACTTTAAAACAGTTACAGAGTTTAATGGCAGTGATAGGAGACAACTGAGGATGAATAAACAACATTGTAGTTACTCCACAATAATAAGCTGATTGACAGGGTGAAAGCAAGGAAGCCTGTAGAGAAGAAAAATATGCCTGTATGCAACAAGGCACTATAGTAATACTGCTATGTTTGGGGCAAATCCAGTTCAACACATTACTGAGTACCGCTCTCCATATTTTCAAGCATAGTGGTGGCTTCATCATGTTATGGGTATGCTTGTCATTGTTAAGGACTGGGGAGTTTTTCAGGATAAAAATAAACGAAATGGAGCTTAGCACAGGCCAAATCCTAGAGGAAACCTGGTTCAGGCTGCTGTCCACCAGACACTGGGAGACACTGGGAGATGAATTCAGCAGGACAATAACCTAAAACACAAGGCCAAATCTACACTGGAATTGTTTACCAAGAAGTCAGTGAATGTTCCTTAGTGGCCGAAATTACAGTTTAGACTTGAATCTACTATGGCGAGACCTGAAAATGGTTGTCGAGCAATGATCAACAACCAATTTGACAGAGCTTGAAGAATTTTGAAAAGAATAATGGGCAAATGTTGCTCAATCCAGGTGTGGAAAGCTCATAGACACTTACACAGAAACATTCATAAATGTAATCACTGCCAAATTTGCTTTAACAAAGTATTGACTCAGGGGTGTGAATATTTATGTCAATTAGATATTTCTGTATTTAATTTTCAATACATTTGCAAAAATATCCAAAAACATGTTTTCACTTTGTCATTATAGGGTATTGAGTGTAGGTGCGTGATAATTTTTTGATGTTGAATTCAGGCTGTAAATCAATAAAATGTGGAATACATCAAGGGGTATGAATACTTTCTGAAGGCACTATATGTGTTAAATATTCTCATTTCGGAAAAGTCATGGGTGGAGGGGGGCATGACTTTAAAAATGGTAGAGATATTTGGATTTTAAATTCATAAGGCTCTTCTTTTATGCCTTAGGAGTGTAGCACACCTGCCACCTTGGTATATAGCATCATAACCCTAAAGACTAGCAACCTTGCCAGCAAGCATGCCAGCTAAGATAGACAAGCTACTCCAACATGATTGATAGCCTGAAATAGCTTGATAGCTAGTTTTGAGGTTGAGGATTGGGAACCTATTTAGCTGGCTTAGCTAAAAATAAACTTAGTAAAATTGCTAGGTGGCTAGTATTACAGAAGAACAATATTTATTTTATTTATTCATGAAGAAGGAATCAATAGGCTACATGCACTGTAGCTTGATTCATTCATTTGCACACATACCTCCTGCGAATCCTGCCCATCGCCGGCAGCTACTTTTAGAAATGGATCACTAGCCAATTGAATAATGTCTCCGTATCTAGCATTACCCACCTCATACGTATGAACTGCACTCCACACTGTTCTACGGTATCTTAGTCACTTTGAAATTGTGTTTACATATTGCATCACCCATTTCATATGTATATACTGTATTGTATTCTATACCACACCACTGACTGTTAAACAGCCGTTCTCCAGCACATCAGAGGCTGCTGATAGATTATGAATCACATTCCACTTTAAGGAAATGAAACACTAGCCACTTTAATAATGTCTCTGTATCTGGCATTACTCATCTCAAATGTATAAACTGTACTCTATCCTATTCTGCGGTATCTTAGTCACTTTAATCGTTTGTAAATATTGCATCACCCATCTCATATGTATATCCTATACTCTGTACTGTGCCATTGTATCTTAGTCCAATTCCGCTTAGACATACATATTCTTATTAATCCATTCCTTACGTAGATTTATGTGTATTTTGGCTGCATGTTGTCAAACTGTTAGATATTGCCTTGTTAGATATTACTGCGCTGTTGGAGCTAGAAGAACAAGCATTCCGCTACACCCGCAATAACATCTGCTAAACACGTGTCTGTGATCCCCCCCCCCCCCAAAAAAATGGATTTGATTTTTATTTCAAATCAAATCAAACACAGTGTGTGTCACTTGACACTCTCTCCTCCACTGACAACACTGTCTGCACGCATATCTTTAGTCCGTGGTGGACCTCGGAATGAACCACTTACTTAGGGAGAATAGGGTGCCCCCTTCGCAAAATACCACTGGCAGATCTTTTTATAAATAGTTATGAACAAACAATGGGATTAAAAATGTATTTTAGTCATTAATTTAACATCTGAAAAATTCAAAAACAGGACAAATCCGGGCATGATTCCTCTGAAGTGTCATGTGTCTGTTTGTATATGGATACACATGTTCATATATGTGTGTGTGTGTGTGTGTGTATGTGGAAGAGAGTATTGCCATGTTTTTTTTTCTCAACATGTGTCTGTACATATATATGCACTATATCTCCCTGCATATGTTTGTCGCCCATTGTTTCCCAACATAGTATTGTGTGCATAGTACTGTATGTGTATTTGAGAGAGAGACAGAGACAGAGGGAATGAGGCGGAGGGCGGTAGAGGTGCAGAGAGGTCAGTGGGGGCAGCAGAAAGCAAGGCAGAGCAAGAGGGAGTGGGGGGGGGGGGGGGGGCTCTCTCTAACTGGCCTGATGGAGCCATGGGCTCTCTGCTAATTGGGTCAGTGCAGCGGCAGGCAGGCAGGGACAAACCCTGGGCTGGAGAACAACACCCAAACGAGCCCAACAAAACCCTGAAAGCTACTTTAGTCTGGGTTGAGCCATATGGCAGAAGAGCAGGACGCAGGCTCACTGAATCTCTTGCTTCGCTTTCATCTGGTGCAGGGAGAGACCGAGAGAGAGAGAGGGAGAGATGGCTCCCCTGACTAATGTAATGCCCCCAAATCACTGGTTGAGCAGGAGAGAGAAAGAGAGAGAGAGAGAGAGCCAGAGGAAACAAACACTCGTTGAGGTAAACACAGGCTCACGCTCTCTCATCTCTATCTCTCTCCCTCGTTCTCTCTCACATACACTCCCTGAATCTCTGTCTGCCTCTCACTCTCTCTCTCACTCTTACTTTCTCTCTCTAACCCCCTCCCGCTGTCTGTTTTTCTCTTTTTCTCTCCCGCCCCCCCCCATCTCTCTTTCTCTGTCTCTGTCTCTCTCTCTCTCCGAGCTTGCCAATAAGTGAGTGATTTATATTCTGATAAGAGATGTTAACTAAACTGCCGCATGCATATTCATACCTGAAGCTGTTGATTAACAGTTGCTATGTTATAGCAGAACATGTATTTTGTTTTCTTTCGAATGGAACGCGGCACGAAATAGTCAGTCAAGGCCGTTCCACATCTCCACAATGAGATTTACTGCTTTAATTATCCAAAGTAAAATGGCCAAATTATTCATAGGCTGCTTAAAACCCAGTTGATGGAATTATGCATCACAATTTGTGAATAATCTAATATTTCCTTCAGATTGTGACGGAATAGTTCATTTATTAATAGCCGTACACAAAGTTGAGTCAATAGTCCTGGGGGGTAGGAGTGCTTTACTTTCAAGAGAATGAACCCCTTATTAAATATGTCAAAGGGAAATGGGTGTGCTCAGCCATGTGAGTTTGCAAACAAACAGAGGGAGAGAAGGAGAAAAAAAAGGAGAGAGAAAGAAGGGGGGCGAGAAGGAGCAAGAGAGAAGGAGAGAGAAAGAAGGGGGGCGAGAAGGAGCAAGAGAGAAGGAGAGAGAAAGAAGGGGGGCGAGAAGGAGCAAGAGAGAAGGAGAGAGAAAGAAGGGGGGCGAGAAGGAGCAAGAGAGAAGGAGAGAGAAAGAAGGGGGGCGAGAAGGAGCAAGAGAGAAGGAGAGAGAAAGAAGGGGGGCGAGAAGGAGCAAGAGAGAAGGAGAGAGAAAGAAGGGGGGCGAGAAGGAGCAAGAGAGAAGGAGAGAGAAAGAAGGAGGGCGAGAAGGAGCAAGAGAGAAAGAAAGGGGGGCGAGAAGGAGCAAGAGAGAAGGAGAGAGCTGCTTACAGTGTTAAACACACTGGCCCCTGGGTAACGGATGAAATATTTAAGGCAGTGTTTATTAGCAGGATGAAAGACAAAGGGCTTCTTCCCTTTGACTTGCGCACATTGACACTTGGCACATAGCAAACACAACCAGATCGGGTCTTGATCCATAATGGATGACTATCCCACTTTCAAAAAGAGCATTATTAAAAAATGAAAGAAAAGAGAGGAGAAGGGAGATGCTTTCTCCTCTGTAAATAAATATGAACATTTTGTTGACAGCATCGATGACACAAAAGTTTGGTTTAAATAACTACACCAGTCAAACACAGGCACAAGTGTGGTAGTATTAATTGCAGCACGTCAGAATGATATCGCTAAAATAACATTGGCGGTATTGCCAGTGGAAGTAGCCGCTACTAAATATGACCCATGTTGAAAATGAAAATGGAACTTTGATTTTGAAACGCAGGCAAATTCGCTACACCTTCTATACTCTCCCCATAAACCAAACATGTACTGTACCCAACATCAGAAGTGCCTGGGAGAGCTGACAGTAAGTATTAATACAATTCTTAATATCACTCCTTCCTCAGTGACAGTTGTCTTTCATAGGAGCCAGAGGCCTGGGTGACGTTTAATGTTGTTAGCAGTTTAACCCTTAACCTCTGTCCTTGAGTCCCTGTCATGTCCGAGTGGCAACCCGAATAAGCACTTTTGACACGGGGGCTCCCGACCTGCGGCCCCTGCCTCTGCTGACAGATCCACACAAAGGGCCCCTCCACCATTGATTTCCCTTTGCTGTTATGCAAATGGGAGGGCCTCGCAGTCTCTGCCCGGCGCTCAGAGGAAGGTGGGGGTAACAGAGAGGAGCCACCTTCAAAAGTTTGTATTTGTCACAGTCCTTTTCATCCTTACCTCCTCTCATGACTGTTTCCCCCTCCTAGCTGGGGATTAAATGTTCCATAACACAGACAAAAGCATGCGAAGCACAGACAGACACACACACACACACACACACACACAGACACACGAATGGATGAGCCACACACGCTTACACCCACTCGCACATACGTACACACATGATAATGATACACTCGTGTTTCATCTCACATTCTTTCGGACCCACGCTCAGTCATTGGACACAAAAGCGCTCCCCGTAGTTGTGGTTGATATGTTACCCTGCCTAATGCCTCCAACGGCTGTGTGTTTGTGTGTCCCTGGGGAATCCAGGCTTGGCTGGTGTGGTGACCTGATAACATCTGAGAATAACTGATGGCTTTGCCCACATGCTGCAGCCCTGCTCCAGAGCTGCAGGACCCCCACGGCTGTCCTCCCAGGGCCTGTCACCCTCGCACTTTTCAACACCTCCACGACACCCGCTTAATACAAATTCCAGTGGTGGAAATCCAAACACACTCTGTATTTTTTTTTTCTTTAAGTATACCTCCAGGACAATTTCTCATGATGTTTGAAGTGAAAGCACTGTACCAGTCGTGTAACCATCTGCAATAGGCTTGGAAATGGATGAACCATGAAGACCCTGGAGTCGTTTTGAACTTGAGTGTCTCTCATCAACCTCCTTAACCAGAGCTAAAAGAACTGGCTATGCTATTTGAGGTAATTAACCACACCAAAGAACTTGACAGGTAGCTGTCTAAGTGTGTTGTACATTTCCGCAAAATATTTTCCAGAAGGATTTTTAACGTTTCAAGCCTGAAGAGGTTGTGCCTGAAAATGAGATTTGAGTTTTCGAGGCTTTCTTATACAGTTGACTTGCTTTTCTTTCCAGCTTTTAAAAACTCCTATGAATGATGGTGTTTCGAAAGAGACAAGAGGGGGGAAAAAAATCTGTAAAAACACGAGTTGGAGGCTGTTGCTCTTGAAATATTTCACCGTAGCCCTGACCTTCAGATGACACGGGGTTATCAAGGCATCAGAACATGCAGTCCAGGGACTGTAAGACATGACATAAAACAAATAGGGGAGACTGTTTATGCAAGCCTGATGTGGTGATGAAGTTCTCTTCTTTTTTTCCCACCCAGTTGTTCAGAAACTCCTTCGCATTCCATTTACATATAGTTACAAAAACCCTTGAGAGAGTTGGAGTGAGAGAGAAGGGGGCGATTGGAGGGCTCTTACAGTCAACTTGTGTGCGTTGTTAGTCTGAGAGTTCTGCTGAACCAGCATCCCCAGGGTTTAGATAACTCTCTCACACACACACACACACACAGAGAACCCTGGACCATGTGTGTGCGTGTATGTGTGTGTGCGTGTGTATATACGTGCATGTGTGTGAATGTGTGTGCTTGTGCATCGTAACACAAAGCCTAGGAACCATGACATTTCACACCACATACCAATGTGCTTGTGCTGTGTGTCGTCTTCCCCAAATTCTCACGGCACCAGAATGCGAGAGAGAGAAAATGAGAGAGAAGGAGCTTGGGGAAAAAGAATGCATCACAGCCAGTGAGGAGATGGACGTGATCCACTCAGAAGGAGGAAAAATAAACAAGAACAGAATGGGGAGGAGGAAGAATGGGGGGGGGGGTTTACTAAAAACAGAAAAGACGTGTTTCCATCCCTTTCCCAGCTGTTTTCCCATGGAAAAGGGCAGGTTGTCATACAGCGTGTTACAGATGATGGAATTGTTGGGATCTGGAATTGACAACTTGTGTCTGCTTAGCTACGTAAGTTAATGACCCAAATTAGCCTACTCCTTACTGTGAACAGTCAATGAACAATTAGCACAGCTAAAGAAGTTTCTCATTTAGTCCTGTTTGGGCAAAGGCATTTAGTCCTGGTTGGGCCGAATACAATAAATGGTATTATATACAGTGCTTTCAGAAAGTATTCACACCCCTTGACTTTTTCCACATTTTGTTACGTTACAGTCTTATTCTAAAATGTACATTAAAAAAATATCCACACCAATCTACACGCAATACCCCGTAATGAAGAAACAAAAACAGGTTTTTATAAATATTTACAAATGTATTAAAAATAAGTATTCAGACCCTTTGCTATGAGACTCGAAATTGAGTTCAGCTGCTTCCTGTTTCCATCGATCATCCTTGAGATGTTACTACAACTTGATTAGAGTCCACATATGGTAAATTCAATTGACATGATTTGGGAAGGCTACATAATACCTGTCTACATAAGATCCCACAATTGACAGTGGATGTCAGAGTAAAAACCAAGCCATGAGGTTAAAGGAGCTGTCCGAGACAGGATTGTGTCAGGGCACAGATCTGGGGAAGGGTACCAAAAAATGTCTGCAGCATTGAAGGTCCCCAAGTTCACAAAGACCTCCATCATTCTTAAATGGAAGAAGTTTGGAACCACCAAGACTCTTACTAGACCTGGCCTCCTGGCCAAACTGAGCAATAGGGGTAGAAGGGCCTTGGTCAGCGAGGTGATCAAGAACCCAATGGTCACTCTGACAGGGCTCTAGAGTTCCTCTGTGGAGATGGGAGAAACTTCCAGAAGGACAACCATCTGTGTAGCACTCCACCAATCAGGCTTTTATGGTAGAGTGGCCAGACGGAAGTCACTCTTTAGTAAAAGGCACATGACAGCCCGATTGGAGTTTGCCAAAAGGCACCTAAAGACTCTCAGACCATGAGAAACAAGATTGTCTAGTCTGATGAGATACACTCTTGAAAAATAGGTTTTAAATCTCAATGAGCCCTTCTTGGTTAAATAAAGGTTTAATAAAATAATAATAATAACAGTGCCAGTCAAAAGTTTGAACACCACCTACTCATTCAAGGGTTTTCTTCCTATTGACTATTTTCTTTATTGTAGAATAATAGTGATGACATCAAAACTATTAAATAACACATACGGAATCATTTAGTAACCAAAAAACTGTTAAACAAATCAAAATATATTTTAGATTCCTCAAAGTAGCCACCCTTTGCCTTGATGACAGCTTTGCACACTCTTGGCATTCTCTCATCCAGCTTCATTGGGTAGTCACCTGGAATGCATTTCAATTACCTTGTTAAAAGTTAATTTGTGGAATTTCTTTCTTTCTTAAGACGTTTGAGCCAATCAAATGTATTGTGACAAGGTAGGGGTGGTATACAGAAGATAACCATATTTGTAAAAACCACACCTTGAAGCATGGAGGAGGAGGTGTGATGGTGTGGTGGTGCTTTTCTGGTGACAAATTCAAGGCACACTTAACCAGCATGGCTACCACAGCATTCTGCAATGGCACGCCATCCCATATGGTTTGCGCTTATTGGAACAATCACACCTCCAGGTTGTGTAAGGGCTATTTGACCAAGACGGAGAGTGATGGAATGCTGCATCAGATGACCTGGCCTCCACAATCCCCCAATCTCAACCCCATTGAGATGGCTTGGTCCGCAGAGTGAAGGAAAAGTAGCCAACAAGTGCTCAGCAAATGTGGGAACTCCTTCAAGACTGTTGGAAAAGCATTCCTCACGAAGCTGGTTGAGAGAATGCCAAGAGTGTACAAAGCTGTCATCATGGCAAAGAGTGGCTATTTTAAAGAATCTAAAATCTAAAATATGTTTTGTTATTAACACATTTTTGGTAAGAACATGATTCCATGTGTTTTATTTCATAGTTTTGATGACTTCACTATTATTCTACAATGTAGAAAATAGTAAAAAAAAAATAAAGAAAACCCCTTGAATGAGTAGGTGTGTCCAAACTTTTGACTGGTACTGTATATACTGTATGTAAATAGCACTATATACATCATAACTGTAGCAGTGATGAATAAATAAAAATGTCCATTTGGTGGAGACAAATTAAATACTTTTTGGGGGGTGTGGGGAGATGACCATTGAGGGGTTGTGGGGGGGGAAATGTCCATATGGGGAATAGAGGGGAGGGGGGGGGAGTCCATCGGGGAGAAGAAGGGGGAGGAGACAGCAGGTAGCTGACTCATGGTGGCTATTCAGCAGCCTGATGGTCTGAGGGTAGAAACTATTGGCCAGTCTTCCAAGTTTTGCCATACTGCCTGCTTCTGTGCGATTGAAGCGGGGAGAACAGGGCATGGCTTGGGTGGCTGGGGTCCCTGTTGATCTTCTTGGCCTTCCAGCGACATCTGGTGTTGTAGGTCAAATCAAATCACAATTTATTGGTCACATACAAATTTTTAGCAGATGTTATTGCGGGTAAAGTAGTACGTAAACATTATTAAATCGACCAGTGTTATTGACCGTCTCCACTGTGGCCTTGTTGACGAGACAGTCAATATCTTCAATTTCCTCAGTGTACAAACACTAAGCCTGAGCTCTAACATCAACAAAGTGATAGAGCAATTCTCTTGGTAGGACTTCACTTAACTTGGTAGCTTGTTGAAGTGCGTATACACACGCTCATATCCTTGGGATTTGAGAGGAGTTGTATGTCTTCCTAACCTCAATGCAGATGTGTGTCAGGGTATCTCCTGTAGTAAATGGCCCTCATGTTGAATTCTGGGTTTCCATCCTCCTTGAACACACCTCTTCTTAGGGTGTCATACTCACATCAAGCAAAAAGAGTTTTTATTGTATTTTTGCTGTCACGCCCTGACCTTAGAGATCCTTATTTATTCTCTGTGTTTGGTTAGGTCAGGGTGTGACTCGGGTGGGAAAATCAATGTTTTCTATTTCTTTGTTGTTTTGCAGAGTGTGGTTCCCAATCAGAGGCAGTTGTCTATCGTTGTCTCTGATTGGGGATCATATATAAGTTGTGATTTTCCATTTGGGTTTTGTGGGGTGTTTTTTTCTGTGTAGTGTTTCTCCTTACAGAACTGTGCGCTTTTGTTTTCTCCTTTTGTTTGAGTGTTTTTTTGAACATTTAATCATGAACACTTTCCACGCTGCGCTTTGGACTCATTCCGAACACAGCCATTACATTTGCAAATGTATTAAAAATAGAAAACTAAAAAATTACATTTTGGCAGCGATTACATCCTCAAGTCTTCTTGGGTATGACGCTACAAGCTTGGGTCACCTGTATTTGGGGAGTTTCTCTCATTCTTCACCTGAGATCCTCTGAGGCTCTGTGGGGTTAGATGCAGAGCGTCGCTGCACAGCTATTTTCAGGTCTCTCCAGAGATGTTTGATCGAGCACTGGTTGAGCCACTCAAGGACATTCAGAGACTTGTCCCAAAGCCAATCCTGCGTCTTGGCCATGTGCTTAGGGTCATTGTCCTGTTGAAAAGTCCTTTCACCAAGTTTGAGGTTCTCTGGAGCAGGTTTTCATCAAGGATCTCTCTGTACTTGGCATTCAGGCCAAAGAGTTCAATCTTTGTTTCATCATACTTGACAATCTTGTTTTTCATGGTCTGAGAGTCCTTTAGGTGCCTTTTGACAAACTCCAAGCAGACTGTCATATGCCTTTTACTGAGGAGTGGCTTCCGTCTGGCCACTCTACCATAAAGGCCTGATTAGTCGAGTGCTGCAGAGATGGTTGTTCTTCAGGAAGGTTCTCCCATCTCCACAGAGGATGTCTGGAGCCCTGTCAGAGTGACCATCGGGTTCTTTGTCACCTCCCTGACCAAGGCCCTTCTCCCGCGATTGCTCAGTTTGGCTGGGAGGCCAGCTCTAGGAAGAATCTTTGTGGTTACAAACTTCTTCCATTTAAGAATGATGGAGGCCACTGTGTTGTTGGGGACTTTCAATCCAATATTTTGGTACCCTTCCCCAGATCTGTGCCTCGACACAATCCTGTCTCGGAGCTCTACGGACAATTCCTTCGACCTCATGGCTTGATTTTTGCTCTGTCAACTGTGGGACCTTACATAGACAGGTGTGTGCCTTTCCAAATCATGTCCAATTAATTGAATTTACCACAGGTGGACTCCAGTCAAGTTGTAGATACATCTGAAAGGGTGATCAAAGGAAACAGGATGCACCTGAGCTCAATTTTGAGTCTCAAAGCAAAGGGTCTGAATACTTTTTGATTTGTAATACATTTGCAAAAAAATCAAAAAACCTGTTTTTGTCTTGTCATTATAGGGTGTAGATTTATGAGGGGGAAAAATGAAATGTATTACATTTTAGAATAAGGCTAACAAAATGTAGAAAAGAGGAATGGGTCTGACTCTGAATACTTTCCAAATGCACCGTATAGCCTTGTTTTCCCTGGATAGATGGAAATCAAGGTTGGGACAGAATAAGGTCAGATTTGATCAGTCGTTGCAGGTAGGCTCTTAGAAAAAAAAAGAGTGTACTGTAGCACCATGTATTGTAGCACCATTTGTCCCTGTAGGAGAACACCCTGAAAATAAGCTCCAGATAGAACCCTTTTCGGTTCCAAATAGAGCCTTGTTTCCAAATTGAACCTGTTAAAAATCATAAATGGTTTGAAATGAGTCGTATAAATGGAACATTTGTAATTTTACTCAAAGTTAAATGTTTTGAGCAGCAATACCATATACCATATACCAATAACATACTAAATTCAAGTCTGTTGAGAACAGGTTTTTGATCAAAATCCAATCAAATCACATTTTATTTGTCACATGCGCCGAATACAACAGGTGAAGACCGTAGAGTGAAATGCTTACTCACAAGCCCTTATTAACCAACAACGCAGTTTTAAGAGAATACCTAAAAAAAACAAGAAATAAAGTAACAAATAATTAAAGAGCAGCAGTAAAATAACAATAGCGAGGCTATATACAGGGGGTTCCGGTACAGAGTCAATGTGCTGTTTAGTCGAGGTAATTGATTTAATATATACATGTGGGTAGAGTTATTGAAGTGACGTATGCATAGATAATAACAGAGAGTAGCAGCAGCATAAAAGAGGGGGGGGGGGGGGCAATGCAAGTAGTCTGGGTAGCCATTTGATTAGATGTTCAGTAGCCTTATGGCTTGGGGTTAGAAGCTGTTTTACAAGCCTTTTGAACCTACACTTGGTTCTCCAGCATGTGCTTCACGTCTGGTAGCAGAGATACAGTGCCTTGCGAAAGTATTCGGCCCCCTTGAACTTTGCGACCTTTTGCCACATTTCAGGCTTCAAACATAAAGAAGAATCAACAACAAGTGGGACACAATCATGAAGTGGAACGACATTTATTGGATATTTCAAACTTTTTTAACAAATCAAAAACTGAAAAATTGGGCGTGCAAAATTATTCACCACAGGTCTCTTACCTCCTCCCTACATACTGTCTTGTCGTTATTGGTGATCAGGCCTACCACTGCTGTGTCATTGGCAAACTTAATTATGGTTTTGGAGTCGTGCCTGGCCGTGCAGTCATGAGTGAACAGGGAGTGTAGGAGGGGACTGAGCACGCACCAATGAGGGGCCCCCGTGTTGAGGATCAGCGTGGCGGATGTGTTGTTACCCACCTTTACTACCTGGGGGTGGCCCGTCAGGAAGTCCAGGATCCATTTGCAGAGGTAGGTGTTTAGTCCCAGGGTCCTTAGCTTAGTGATGAGCTTTGAGGGCACTACTGTATAATGTTGAAAGCTGAGCTATAGTCAATTAATATCGCTCCCACTCCAATGTGGAGTGAAATAGAGATTACATCATCTGTGGATCTGTTGTAGCGGTATGCAAGTTGGAGTGGGTCTAGGGTTTTGGGGATAATGGTGTTGATGTGTGCCATGACCAGCCTTTCAAAGCACTTCATGAACACAAATGTGACTGCTATAGGTCAGTAGTCATTTCGGCAGGTTACCTTAGTGTTCTTGGGCACAGGGACTTTGGTGGTCTGCTTGAAACATGTTGGTATTACAGACTCAGACAGAAAGAGGTTGAAAATGTCAGTGAAGACACTTTCCAGTTGGTCAGCGCATGCTCGGAGTACATATACTGGTAATCCGTCTGGCCCTGCGGCCTTGTGAATGTTGACCTGTTTAAAAGTCTTACATCGGCTGTAGAGAGCGTGATCAGACATTTGTCTGGAACAGCTGGTGCTCCCATGCATGTTTCAGTGTTACTTGCCTCAAAGCTAGCATATAAGTTCCTTAGCTCATCTGGTAGGCTCGTGTCACTGGGCAGCTCTCGTCTGTGCTTCCCTTTGTCGTCCGTAATAGCTTGCAAGCCCTGCCACAACCGACGAGCGTCGGAGCCTGTGTAGTATGATTCGATCTTAGTCCTGTATTGATGCTTTGCCTGTTTGATGGTTCGTCAGAGGGCTTAGTGGGACTTCTTATAAGCTTCCAGGTTAGTGTCCCGCTCCTTGAAAGAGGCAGCTCTACCTTTTAGCTCAGTGCTGATGTTGCCTATAATCCATGACTTCTGGTTGGGGTATGTACGTACAGTCACTGTGGGGACGACGTCATCAATGCACTTATTGATGAAGCAGGTGACTGATGTGGTGTACTCCTCAATTTCATCGGAAGAGTCCCGGAACATATTCCAGTCTGTACTAGCAAAACAGTCCTGTAGCTTAGCATGTGCATCATCTGACCACTTTTTTTTTGACCGAGTCACTGGTGCTTCCTGGCTTAGGAAGATAGAATTATGGTCAGATTTGCCAAATGGAGGGCGAGGGAGAGCTTTGTACATGTCTCTGTGTGTGGAGTAAAGGTGGTCTAGAGTTTTTCCCCTCTGGTTGCATATTTAACATGCTGATAGAAATTCGGTAAAAAAATATTTATGTTTTCCTGCATTAAATTCCCTGGCCACTAGGAGTGCCACCTGTGGATGAACGTTTTCCTGTTTGCTTATGGCGGTATGCAGCTTATTACCTTGGCATCAATTCCTTGGTATCGGGTCTTTGAACTGACATATAAAAACAACAATTGACACATCAATTTGTTTGTTCCAATTTAAGCTATTATATACTGTACTTTTGTCTTTTGCAGACTCTGCCACGAGGAAACAGAATCAATAGGACATATTTTCTGGTACAGCCATCGGTGACTGACTTTCGGAGTCAGGTCCAGTAATGGTTGTTATGTCATAATATCAGGGTTCAGATGAACCTTTAAACTGTATTGTTAGGGGATCTGAAAAACCACAATCAATCAATGGGACATATCATTACTCTTGGGCAAAAGTATTACTTTTTAGGCCATTATCTGTAGAAATGCTACAAATAAGGAGTTTCAGGACCATCGTAAGACATCGTAGTAAAATGGAGGGATGTATTGCAAAAAGAAATACAGGAGCAAAATTGAATTATTCTGGGAAAGATGGGTTGACTTGTGGGTGTGTAGTTAAGATCAGAATGAGTGGTGGATTTGCCACTGTAGGTGAGAATTCTGCAGTTGAAGAAAGAGGAAATGTGAAAAATACTGTATATATAATTATTATAATTACAGGTTCCGTAGCTGTGAGCAAAATAGCTGTACGTTGGAGTAGAAGTATTGTGGTCCATTAGTTTACTCCGATTAGGGAAGGGATGGTAAGGTAAGGTATAAAAAAAAAGTGTAGAGAAGAAAAAAAAAAAAATTATAATAATTTCAAAAATTTGCTGAGCATATGGACCCCAACACTGTGTTTCCCATCTGCAAGACTGTACCTTCTCCCTCTGTTGCCTATGTGTAAATGTACAGTACTTTTCCCTGAGGCATGTGGCGATTTGAAGACAACGGCAGCTAAAATCAATGGTTAACCATTCAAAGGTAGAAGGACTGGATAGGTTTCCAAGTTGTTTACACCTTTCCAATCATCCGAGATCAGTGACTACGAGTTGAACGAAACCAGGAAATAAAGCTATTTTGGGAGACACTGACTCGACTCAGCCTTGAAGGTTTTGGCCGTTGGCTTGTACTGTGTGTGTCTTCTGTATTATAGCTGCCTGTCAGGTAGGACCTTGAGAGAACTCTGTTTGGTGTTTATGGCTTCTCTCTTTGAATTTCAATTTATCTCTCCATAGAAAAGCTGCAGGGAGAATAATCCCCTTTGAATAAGGAGAGACTCAGGTGAACTAAACCTGAACCCTGTCTGTGATGGCTTTATCGAGAGGTGTTTCTTTTTCTTCCAGCCACCATCAAAAGTTCAAGAGGCAGGGTGTTTTGTATTCACGGAGGAGAGAACCTTTGAAACCCTCTGGATGAAAGAGGCGCACAGTGTCAATCTTAAAGGTAAAGGAAAGGGAGGAGGAGGAGGGATACTAAGGGTACAGGGTATACAGGAAGAGGAAGAAAAAAAGGATGAAAGTATACACTTCCATAGGGGGGCTTAATTGTTGGGGCCAACAGGTGTGGTCAAAAGTGCACACTTCTTCAGGAATGACTTGAAAAGGGTAAGGCTTCCTTTTGCGGAAGCGAAAGGCAACTTGCTTACTTGGACAGCAGTGGGTCAGAAAGTGCATACTTCCTCTGGTCATGTTTGTTTTCATGGATGAATGTGTTACAGGTAGGTCTAGCTGTACAAGTCTGCATTGGGGTGGTTTATAAATCTTCCTCCCAACTGGTACCATATTCCCTACATAGCGCACTACTTTTTGATCAGAGCGATATGGGCTATAGTGCCCGTAGGACACTATATAGGGTGCCATTTGGGACACAGGGATACTGTATAACCCTCCACGTTGTCAGATACGGTAGGCTTAGAGAAGTGTCTGGGATGCCATTGAGTTTGGCAGGGAACCATTCAGTTGAATTCCCTGTTGATTGAGTTAATACTGTGTGTTTCCATACATTGTATGGGAAAAGCCTAAAGTGGTAACTGATATAATTATGACAAGAGGAATATCTCGATTAGTTCATCCTTGTAATCAGAGAGTTTGTGTAAATGAACGTTTTTTTTAAGTTTTCTTTAGCAAAACATTATTGTTCCATTTTCTACCCCAATTACAAAATGCATTTGGATTACAATATAAACCACTTTAAAGGCCCTGTGCAGTCAAAATGTGTTTTATATACAGTACAAGTCAAAAGCTACTCATTTAAGTTTTTTTCTCTATTTTACTATTTTCTACATTGTAAAATAATAGTGAAGACATCAAAACTATGAAAAAAAAGTGTTATTTGAGATTCTTGAAAGTAGAAACCCTTTGCCGTGATGACAGTTTTGCACAATTGTGGCATTCTCTCAACCTGCTTCATGAGTTAGTCACATGAAATGTTTTTAAATGACCAGGAGTGCCTTGTTAAAAGTTAACTCGTGGAATTTCTTTCCTTCTTAATGCATTTGAGCCAATCAGTCGTGTTGTGATAAGGTAGGGGTGGTATACAGAAGATAGCACTATTCCATAGTATGGCAAGAACAGCTCAAATAAACAATGAGAAAAGACAGTCCATCATTACTTTAGGACATGACAAAAACCATGATGAAAAAACCCACGCTATGATGAAACTGGCTCTCATGAGGACTGCCACAGGAAAGGAAGACACAGAGTTACCTCTGCTGCAGAGGATACGTTCATTGGCGTTAACAGCACCTCAGATTGCAGCCCAAATAAATGCTTCACAGAGTTCAAGTAACAGACACATCTCAACGTCATCTGTTCAGAGGAGACTGCTTGAATCAGGCCTTCATGGTCGAATTAATGCAAAGAAACCACTACTAAAGGACACCAATAGAAGAAAAGACTGGCTTGGGCCAAGAAACATGAGCAATGGACATTATACCTGTGGAAATCTATCCTTTGGTCTGATGAGTCCAAATGTAAGAATTTTGGTTCCAACCGCCTTGTCTTTGTGAGACGCAGAGTAGGTTAACAGATGATTCACCGCGTGTGTGTTTCCCACCGTGAAGCTTGGACGAGGAGATGTGATGGTGTGGGGGTGCTTTGCTGGTGACACTGTCTGTGATTTATTTAGTATTCAAGGCACACTTAACCAGCATGGCTACAACATTATACTCCATCCCCTCTGGTTCGTGTTTAGTGGGACTATCATTTGTTTTTCAACAGGACAATGACCCAACACACCTCCAGGCTGTGTAAGGGCTATTTGACCAAGAAGGAGAGTGATGGAGTGCTGCATCAGATGACCGGCCTGCACAATCACCCGACCTCAACCCAATTGAGATGGTATGGGATGAGTTGGACCGCAGAGTGCAGGAAAAGCAGCCAACAAGTGCTCAGCATGTGTGGGAACTCCTACAAGACTGTTGGAAAAGCATTCCTCGTGAAGCTGGTTGAGAGAATGCCAGAGTGTGCAAAGCTGTCATCATGGCAAGGGTGGGTACTTTGAAGAATCTAAAATCTCAAATATATTTTGAATTGTTTAACACCTTTTTGGTTACTACATGATGTAGTAAACAAATGTGTCATTCATTTGCCCTCAAAACAGCCTCAATTCGTCAGGGCATGGACTCTACAAGGTGTCGATATGTTGACTCCAATGCTTTACACAAGTATGTCAAGTTGGCTGACGTCCTTTCGGTGGTGGAGCAACCTTGATTCACACAGAGAACTGTGGCGCATGAAAAAAACATGCAGCGTTGCAGTTCTTGTCACACTCAAACTAGTGCGCCTGGCACCTACTACCATGCCCCATTCAAAGGCACTTCAATATTTTGTCTTGCCCATTCCACCTGGGAATGGCACAAATATACAATCCATGTCTGAATGGTCTCATGGCTTAAAATCCTTATTTAATAAGCTGTCTCCTCCCCTTCATCTACACTGACTGAAGTGGATTTAACAGGTGACATCATTAAGGGATCATAGCTTTCACCTGGATTCACCTGGTCAGTCTATGTTATGGAAGGAGCAGGTGTTCCTAATATTTTGTACACTCATAACTCACAAATAAAACTATGATCTGTGAATATATAAACATATTTTGTAAATTAAAACATAATCAGTAAATATGCTTCACAAATTAAACCTGTGAATATGTAAAAAAAAAAATGTATATTTCACTAACATCCACCATAAATCAGAAATAAATTGATCTGTAAATATATTCTTCATAGCTCACAAATGAAACAAAAATTTGAACAAATGTGGAATGATTTGTGAAATGTGAAACATTTACTACTGTGGGATGTGCATTTGCACATTTAAAAAGTGCTTGTGGGTCTGTATTCTGTGTTTACAGATGATATATTTTTTAATTCCGCCTGTCAACTCATTACAATCCACAAATGTGTCTTCAGATGAGCGTCGGACATTTATTCATTCAACAAATGATGTAAAAATATTCAATAAAAGACATTCAAACTAATGTTAAATTCCACCATTGGGGCTACTGTAACTAGCTAGCTTGTCTAGTGGGCCGATGTTGAACACTACAGTTAGCTAGCAGGCGATCTCGTCAGCCTTGTTCATTTCAGAATGTGCAAATGATGAAGAACCGCTCAGTTTTAAAATCCTGCATTAGGGATCTGGCTTGCCAGCTAATGAGAAATGTTACAAATAGTATTTGTCTACCTCTTGTCTTTCAGGGACAAAACAGAGCAATCGATGCTTTGGCAGGACAACACACACTTCCCAATTGGTGTGTCTATAAGATATTGGTGTGGCTATAAGAAAATGTAACATTGTCTGATGAAAAACATTAGAAATTCAGCTTGCTAGCTTAGCTAGCCAAATCATTTTTATTTGCATCCTTAGCCACGTTTATCTTATGTTGTTTCCTAGTCAATACATGTTCTCTGTGGCTGATTACTTTGGGTTTCCCTCCCTCTAGTCTCTGTTTGTGTTGCACGATTGGATTGAGGGGCTGGGCAATGTTACCAGTTAAATAAAAGGCCAAGTTATTTTATTCATACTGTCAAGCCTTTTATCAGTACAAATGATTAACCTGACAATAATAACACGACAGTGTAATTGTGTAACAATGCACAGGCCACGTTATGAGGATATTTCCCAGATAATCTGATAATTGTTATAGAGAAAATGTTTTGAAGTGTGAAATGACCTATTAAGCATACACCTGTGACAACTTGATCAAGCTTATGAATATGTCAAATTGCACATTGAAATGCATTCACACACATTGACACGCCATGCCATCCTTCACTCACACACACTGAAAAGGAGGTAGCAAGTCATCAGGAACAGCAACTGGGGTTTGGGTTCCAGCATGTGGTCCTCTTGCCTCCTTTAATTGAGTGACTCCTGTTCCAAATGTCTTGTTTGGTGTAACAAGTGGTGTGTGCCGCCCAGTTGACATCTAACTCAACGTTATTATTCTATTCCTACTGCTCCCACGGACCGGTCCAATCTGAGTCAACCTAGAACCAGGATCACGCTTAGCCTGTTCTACCACTGACCAGCTGCTTTTTGGACCTGATTGGAACTTCCCACTATTCAAGCTCCCATTTTTTTTTCAGGCCATTCCTGAATTGTTTGATCTGACTGCTGACTTGGCCAAGGACCTATTGCAGCGTTTCCCAACCTCGGTCGTGGGGACTCCAACGGGTGGACACTTTGGGGTTTTGCCCAGGGCACAACTACACAGCTGATTCAAATGATCAACTCATAATAACGCTTTGATTATTATTTTACACAATGAGCAAAACATCCCTTAAAGGTTATACACCGAACCACACTACTGACATCTTACCATATTCTTTAGGTCAGCTTTTCCAAAATGATTTTAAATCAGCTATGTGTTTGAAATAGATTCCCAGCGTGTGTATTTGGGAATGGGTGACCTGGTGTGTCAATGTGTGTGAATTGGTGCATGTATTCTTTCCGCATTTCAATGTGCCATCATTACGCAGTTTTACATATTCATGAACTTGATCAAGTTGTCACAGGTTTGCTTTTAATTGGTCATTTCATACTTCAAAACATTTTCTCCATAACAATTATCAGATTATCTTGAACCAATGACATGACCTGCACATTGTGTTTACGGTATGAGAAGAATGTATGTGCCTTTTATTTATCACAATACAGAGACGAGAGGGAGGGAGAGAACTGACAGTAACCAGACACTGAGAGCATGTATAGACTAGGAAACAACATTTTGATAAATGTAGCTAAGGATGCATAACAAATGATTTGGCTAGCTAGCAAGCAAGCATAGATGAAACATAAAAGAGTTATCTGAATTTATGTTTGTTTTTTTAATCAGATAACATTACAATTTCTTACCTCCACAACAGCCAGGAAATAGTGCTTTGTCCTGCCGAAGCATCAATTGCTGTGTTAAGTCCCTGAAAGAAAACAGATTGAAAAACATGATTTCCAACATTTCTCATTAGCTGGCTAGCCAGATCACCAATTCTGTATTTTTAGAACTGAGCGGTTCTTCATAATTGACACATTCCTGAATCAACAAAGCTGATTGGATTGCCCGCCAGCTAACTTGGCTAGGGGGCTGATGTTGAAAGGACACACTTGGCGTTGCATGCCCCAATGGTTGAATTTAACATATATATGAAAGTCATTTGTTGAACATTTTAACATAATTTGTTAAATAAATCAAATAAAGTTGTTCTTCATTTTTCTAGCCAGAAAGTATTCTCCAAAGAAGGAGATGCTTTGCTTCACTCTGCGCGTCACGTGACACAAACATTATCCCAATGAAGGGAGATAGGTGGCAGAAAAACATGTATAGACATCTATCTGTAAGCTTGGAATACAGATCCACAAGCACTTTTTTTTTTTTTTTTACAGATCATACATTTTTTTTGTGGGTTATGGTGAATATTTGTGAAATATTGTTTACATATTTACGGATTACGGCTTTATTTACTAAATACTTCAATATATTCACAGATCCTAGTTTTATTTGTGAGTTATGTTTAATACAAACACGGATCGTGGGAGACACATTTACAGAATAAAGAAGCAAATCTCACTACATTGTTTTTTCCTTCCATGGTGACCACCATGTGATGAATTAATTATTAAAAACCGGGTAGTTTGGATACTGGATGCTGATTGACTAAAACAGTATTTAGCCGTGTGTATTTGAGTCCGTATACCATGACTATGATGTATACAGAAGGACACCGAATTCACAACGAGCAACAATTTGTCTTTCAGCGTAATTAAAAAGTTGAGGAAAGAGGGGTGCGACAAAGATGCCCACCAGTGAATGGATACATATGGTATGTAACTGTTAGCTAGCTAGTTAAATAATTTTAATGTACCCAGAAAATATAACCTGTAGTTTTGGAGGCCTAACTTTTAGCTAACGTTATTTTGTCTTGTGTGTTTCAGGTACACAGAAGAGCCAATGGGAGTGAACACCCTCACAACAATCCTGCAAAATAGCTGGTCCATCGCAGATTTACACAAACCACTGCCTCCGAACCACCATGATCTGGAAACTGTTGGATGCTTGACCAGAGGCACGAGAAATACTGTCCATCAGAGGACACAGATACACAACCTCTCTTCAAAGTTACTGGAGGCCAAATCTGGAAGCGAGGAAGCACTGTTCTTTAACAACACAGCAGCACTAAGGGCTGTATCCAGTCACTCCGCACTGTTGGAAGCACAGAATCGTCAAGAATGTCTTTGTACTGTATGCTGTAGAGTTAAGATTTCCCTTCACTGGAACTAAGGGGCCTAGCCCAAAACATGAAAAACAGCCCCAGACCATTACTCCTCCTCCACCGAACTTAAAAGTTGGCACTATACATTGGGGCAGGTAGCGTTCTCCTGGCATCCGCCGAACCCAGATTAGTCTGCCGGTCTTCTGGACTGTCAAATGGTGAAGTGTGATTCATCACTCCAGAGAACGCATTTCCACTGCTCCAGAGTCCAATGACAGCAAGCTTTACACCACTCCAGCCAACGCGTGGCATTGTGCATGGTGATCTTAGGCTTGTGTGCAGCTGCTCAGCTATGGAAACCCATTTCATGAAGCTCCCGATGAACAGTTCTTGTTCTGATTTTGCTTCCAGAAGCTGTTTGGAACACGGTAGTGAGTGATGCAACCGAGGACAGACCATTTTTACGCTCTACGCGCTTCTGCACTTAGTGGTCTTGTTCTGTGAGCTTGTGTGGCCTACCACTTTGTGGCTGAGCCGTTGCTCCTAGACATTTCCACTTCACAATAACAGCACTTACAGTTAACCGGGGAAGCTCTAAGAGGGCAGAAATTTGCGGAACTGACTTATTGGAAATGTGCCATCGTATGATGGTGCCACATTGAATGTGACTGAGCTCTTCAGCAAGGCCATTCTATTGCCAATGTTTGTCTATGGGGATTGCATGGCTGTGTACTCAATTTTATACACCTGTCAGCAATGGTGTGGCTGAAATAGCCAAATCCACTAATTTGAAGGGTTGGTTTTCCAGAAATCCTTGTTGGAGGATCCGGATTTCCTGCTTATTGCGTCCCGATTGCTGGAATTTATTGAAAGTTCTCGGGGATTTCACAACCCTACACAGAAGTTATGTGATATTGAGATAAAAACAGCTGCATTGGAACTTGAAATACTATTTTGAGGTGTAGTATTATTGTGGCTCAGTGTGTCTGTTATATTAAAAATCGCATTAGCATTTTGTTGAATTGCTCCGTCTAGCTAGGGGAAGAGGGAATGTACTCCTGAAAGAGGATGCTCTGCAGTTGAAGCTTACGTAACTGTCCTCCATGGGCGTTTGATAAGACGCTGCCATTCTTTTTTATCTTTGGCACAATGCTTTTTTACTCATACAGCAAATATTCCCTTGCTTATTACGATAAAGCTCCACACGGGCTCCTTTTGTAGGACTTGGTACCTGAATGTATCATCTAAATGCTATGTTGCATGCTACCTTAGTAGGCATAGTGGTTTGTGCAGTTTGACTGATCCCCAAAATTCAGTGCCTCAATGTAGGAGGCTATCCTTTGTTGCATGGTTGGCTAACACTTTGAATTATGCGTCACTATTTGTTGATAATGAAATCATTAATACCAGGACATAAAGGGTAGGCTTTCCTACAGACTGAGGGTGCAGGAGATTATCCAAAGAGAGTTGGAGACTTAGTGGTGGGGTCTGTGTGAGCTTCTTTTGTCTCTTGTGGTCACAAGTGTAGAGACTCACTCAAGGCCTTCCCTGTGCCCCTCCACTTCACGACCAGGAGAATTAGCCTCATTGTGTGATGGGCGATGGAAAAGGACCACTGCCCCACCCAGCCACTTGGGCCCCTGGAGTGTGTTTTAGGGACTCCGTGAACAGTGCTCATCACAACACTCCTCTCACACAAGCGCCTCTCCACTCAATGAGCAGGGCACCCAGCTGGGAGGGTCATTGATTCCCCCGTAACAGGCCGATTGTTCCCATTAGGAGAGAGGTAGAGCGAGTGGGGCGGCTCAAACTCCACGCCCAGGCATTGAGTTGGGCCTAGCAGGTGTAAACATCCAGCACCTCTCTCCCCATGAGTGGGCAGCAGACCCCAGGTAGTCACTAACACTGCCTTAGATGAATTACGAAATGAAAAGGGAGAAGAGGAGGAGGAAGAACAGGGGAATCCCAGGCTGACTGAGTATAGGGTTTGGGCCAGGTGTTCCGCTATATAATATGAGCTGCCATGTCCCTGAGAGTGAGAATCTCTCTATTGACCGCTTCACAGGACAAAAGACAACAAACCACTTCTCATGTTCTGCAGTGAAAGCCATGTTGTGCTGCGCCACTAAACGCCGCTGAGAGAAGGGAACCACGGCACCTAATGTTATTCATCTCTACTTACTTGTGAACTCACTTGCCAGTTGAGAAAATGCAACCGAGCAGCAGCTTCTAGGGCGGTATTGAATGTGTGGGGGAAATCGCAGCTCTTCTTTTGCTTGCTTGCTCAGTAGCGCTGCTGGGATTAGACAGAGGAGCCATTTCAGACCAGCACATTGTTTATCCTCCGCTACACATACACAAAACAAAAAACCCGGTAAACAGACCCCAGTTTGGAGAGGCTTAACACCTGTGTTTTTTACTCCGTATAAACTCGTCTGATGAAAGCGGTTATTATATTTTTGTATTTTTTTTCTTCAAAAACATTATTTACTAGAACGATATCATCCTAGCTTTAATCCTCTTAGCGGTGGATTGTGGTTGTACTTACAGCACCATGCACCTGCTAAACGGGCTCCTCTTAAAGCTGTATAAACACAGCCGGAGGACCCACGCTAGCTTCCCAGGCCGAATCTCATCCCCACACTACGTTCAAAAGCAGCTAGCTCAACAGGAAGTTTAGAGGACACCTTATCGGGGTGCCTCTCTCTCCCGCTTTCCGGATGCACTCCAAAAAAACACTGTGGAGACGGAGAGTCCCTGGTGTGTCGTATAGCGAGGGGCCCAGGAGCGAGGGCCCCACACCAGGAGCCACAGAATGGCTCATGTGTTGGACTGTTTAGAGGTCTCAAATAGCTACCAGCTCTCAGCATGGTCACTAGCAACAGGAAGTGCACATCAAGGTCCTTCCTGGAGTGGATTACATGTGACTGGCTGTTGGCATCCTTGCTCTCATTTAACCCTCATAAGGTTTATTAAACCCTATTAAACTGTTTGTTTTTTGTGCGTTTTTGTGTGGGGTTTTTCCATGACTGTAATTGCATTTTGAGGAATGGTGCCCAAGGTGCTCTGAATTATAATAATATATATTATAGTCATGCCGGTCGGCGCGACCATAGTAGGGATTGATTGAAGCCCAATGATACGTTAAAATCTCTTTACCATCAAATCAAATCGGAGTCAATATGACGCCAATGTCGATGAAAATTCGAGCATCAACTTGATTGGAGATACACAACCCTCTCCCCACTTCTCCTCATGAGCCTTGAGGCCATTACCGAGAACCACATATCGGATTTTTAACAAGGTCGCTAGCATTAGGAAAAAAATCAAATGTATTGCCCAGACCTAGCTCAATGTCTAGGTGTTGGATAAGAACGAGGCTACAGCATCCAGGAAGTGACCATTAAAATTGCACCTTCCGGACTGAAACATTTTGAAGAGGCAACAGTTTTAATACAGTCTATAATTTATCCCTCTCACACACTAATTTCTGTCCATTAAGAACCAATGATGTGCTACCTATGTGTTACCCTACTCATCCGTGAGATGCATGCCACCCTTACTGCCCAGGGACAGAGTGCTTTATGGAAGAGTGGCAGAGTGTGGGCAGTCGCTTGTCACAGAGAAATGCAAACACCGGCTGGTTGACAGAGCGCCGGGCCTTCTCTATGTTGATGTCCCCCCCCCCACTGGAACATCCATCTCCTCCGCTGTGTGATGTCAGGGTAGACACACCGTTGTATCGGGGTACATTCGGATAACTACCTCAAAATCACCTCGCATCTGATGCACCAGGACTGTCCCCTTTGTGTGTCCCAGGTTGTTTCAACCGAGGTGGATGACCATGATGTTAGGGGGAGCATCAGCACAGGCAGCTCACAACATGGAGCAGTTTGGCCCACTTCATTTCTCGCTCTCCGAGCCACCTAATGTGACAGTAGTCAAGGGATAGTTTGTGATGCTTTCTGACTGCCAGGGCACGCTTCTCTAACAAGTGGATCCATGAATCCCCAACAAGCCACACAGTTTTCATTCCAACGTCCATGTTGATATACAATACCAGTCAAAAGTTTGGACACACCTACTCATTCAAGAGTTTTTCTATATTTTTACAATTTTCTACATTCTAGAATAATATTGAAGACATCAACACTATGAAATGACACATATGGAATCATGTAGTAACCAAAAAAGTGCAAATCAAAATAGATTTTAGATGTTAGATTCTTCAAAGTGGACACCCTTTGCCATGATGACAGCTTTGCACATTCTTGGCATTCTCTCAACCAGCTTCACCTGGAATGCTTTTCCAACAGTGTTGAAGGAGTTCCCACATATGCTGAGCACTTGTTGTCAGCTTTTCCTGCACTCTGCGGTCCAACTCATCCCATAACATCTCAACTGGGTTGAGGTCGGGTGATTGTGGAAGCCAGGTTGTCTGATGCAGCACTCCATCCCTCTCCTTCTTGGACAAATAGCCCTTACACAGCCTGGAGGTGTGTTGAATCATTGTCCTGTTGAAAGCAAATTATAGTCCCACTATGTGCAAACCAGATGGGATGGCGTGTCGCCGCAGAATGCTGTGGTAGCCATGCTGGTTAAGTGTACCTTGAATTCTAAATAAATCACTGACAGTGTCACCAGCAAATCACCCCCACACCATCACACCTCCTCCTCCATGTTTCAAAGATACAACCACACATGCAGAGATCATCTGTTCACCTACTCTGCGTCTAACAATGACATGGCGGTTGGAACCAAAAATCTCAGATTTGTACTCATCAGACCAAAGGACAAATTTCCACTTGCTCATTTTTATTGTCCCAAGCAAGTCTTCTTATTATTGGTGTCCTTTAGTAGTGATTTCGTTGCAGCAATTCAACCATGAAGGCCAGATTCACGCAGTCAACTCTGAACAGTTGATGTTGAGATGTGTCTGTTACTTGAACTCTGTGAAGCATTTATTTGGGCTAGTAACTCTAATGATCTTATCCTCTGTAACAGAGGTACCTCTGGGTCTTCCTTTCCTGGGGCAGTAATCATACCGCTTGATGGTTTTTGCGACTTCACTTGAAGAAACTTTCAAAGTTCTTATAATTTTCCGCATTGACTGACCTTCATTTCTTAAAGTAATGATGGACTGTTGTTTCTCTTTGCTTATTTGAGCTGTTCTTGCCATAATATGGACTTGGTATTTTACCAGTTAGAGCTATCTTCTGTATCACTACCTTGCCACAACACTACTGATTGGCTCAAAAATATTTAGAGGGAAAGAAGGGACACCTGTTTAATTTAAATGCATTCCATGTGACTACCTCGTGAAGCTGGTTGAGAGAATGCCAAGAGTGTGCAAAGCTGTCATCAAGGCAAAGGGTGGCTACTTTGAAGAATCTCAAATATAACATGTATTTTTACTTGTTTAACACTTTTCTGGTTACTACATGATTCCATGTGTGTTATTTCATAGTTTTGATGTCTTCACTATTATTCTAGAATAACACATGCAGCATGGGTGAAGTATATATTGTGCTGCTCATGTCAATTTCCTTTCTCTTATGGCTTCAGACCAATGCTTATTTCTCACCTAAATGTTTTTTGTTTCTGTTATTTTTTTTTGTTTAGACACTGATGCTTCAAGAGGGCCACCATTGTTCCTGTTCCCAAGAAAGCTGAGGTAACTGAGCTAAACGACTATCGCCCCGTAGCACTCACCTCCGTCATCATGAAGTGCTTTGAGAGACTAGTCAAGGATCATATCACCTCTACCTTACCTGACACCCTAGACCCACTCCAATTTGCTTACCGCCCCAATAGGTCCACAGACGATGCAATCGCCATCACACTGCACACTGCTCTAGCCCATCTGGACAAGAGGGATAGAGGCAAAATTATTCAGCCCCTTTACTTTCAGTGCAGCAAACTCTCTCCAGAAGTTCAGTGAGGATCTCTGAATGATCCAATGTTGACCTAAATGACTAATGATGATAAATACAATCCACCTGTGTGTAATCAAGTCTCTGTATAAATGCACCTGCACTGTGATAGTCTCAGAGGTCCGTCAAAAGCGCAGAGAGCATCATGAAGAACAAGGAACACACCAGGCAGGTCCGAGATACTGTTGTGAAGAAGTTTAAAGCCGGATTTGGATACAAAAATATTTCCCAAGCTTTAAACATCCCAAGGAGCACTGTGCAAGCAATAATATTGAAATGGAAGGAGTATCAGACCACTGCAAATCTACCAAGACCTGGCCGTCCCTCTAAACTTTCAGCTCATACAAGGAGAAGACTGATCAGAGATGCAGCCAAGAGGCCCATGATCACTCTGGATGAACTGCAGAGATCTACAGCTGAGGTGGGAGACTCTGTCCATAGGACAACAATCTACAACAAGTATATTGCACAAATCTGGCCTTTATGGAAGAGTGGCAAGAAGAAAGCCATTTCTTAAAGATATCCATAAAAAGTGTCGTTTAAAGTTTGCCACAAGCCACCTGGGAGACACACCAAACATGTGGAAGAAGGTGCTCTGGTCAGATGAAACCAAAATTGAACTTTTTGGCAACAATGCAAAACGTTATGTTTGGCGTAAAAGCAACACAGCTGAACACACCATCCCCACTGTCAAACATGGTGGTGGCAGCATCATGGTTTGGGCCTGCTTTTCTTCAGCAGGGACAGGGAAGATGGTTAAAATTGATGGGAAGATGGATGGAGCCAAATACAGGACCATTCTGGAAGAACCTGATGGAGTCTGCAAAAGACCTGAGACTGGGACGGATATTTGTCTTCCAACAAGACAATGATCCAAAACATAAAGCAAAATCTACAATGGAATGGTTCAAAAATAAACATATCCAGGTGTTAGAATGGCCAAGGCAAAGTCCAGACCTGAATCCAATCGAGAATCTGTGGAAAGAACTGAAAACTGCTGTTCACAAATGCTCTCCATCCAACCTCACTGAGCTCGAGCTGTTTTGCAAGGAGGAATGGGTAAAAATGTCAGTCTCTCGATGTGCAAAACTGATAGAGACATAACCCAAGCGACTTACAGCTGTAATCGCAGCAAAAGGTGGCACTACAAAGTATTAACTTAAGGGGGCTGAATAATTTTGCACGCCCAATTTTTCAGTTTTTGATTTGTTAAAAAAGTTTGAAATATCCAATAAATGTCGTTCCACTTCATGATTGTGTCCCACTTGTTGTTGATTCTTCACAAAAAAATACAGTTTTATATCTTTATGTTTGAAGCCTGAAATGTGGCAAAAGGTCGCAAAGTTCAAGGGGGCCGAATACTTTCGCAAGGCACTGTATGTAAGAACGCTGTACATCGATTACAGCTCAGCATTTAACACCATTAGTACCCTCCAAACGTGTCATTAAGCTCAAGACCCTGGGTCTTGACCCCGCCCTGTGCTACTAGGTCCTGGACTTTCTAATGGGCCGCCCCCAGGTGGTGAGGGTAGGAAACAACATCTCCACCCCGCTGATCCTCAACACTTGGGCCCCACAAGGGTGTGTTCTCAGCCCTGTCCTGTACTTCCTGTTCACCCATAACTGCGTGGCCATGCAAGCCTCCAACTCAATCTTCAAGTTTGCAGACGACACTACAGTGTTAGGCTTGATTACCAACAACGACGAGACGGCTTACAGGGAGGAGGTGAGGGCCCTCGGAGTGTGGTGTCAGGAAAATAACCTCACACTCAACATCAACAAAGCAAAGGAGATGGTCGTGGACTTCAGGAAACAGCAGAGGGAGCAGGTGGAAAGATTTAAGATCCTCAGCGTACACATCACGGACACACTGAAATGGTCCACCCACACAGACAGCGTGGTGAAGAAGGCACAACAGCGCCTCTTCAACCTCAGGAGGCTGAAGAAATTTGGCTTGTCACCGAAAACACTCACAAACTTCTACAGATGCACAATCGAGAGCATCCTGTCAGGCTGTATCAGCGCATGGTCCGGCAACTGCTCCACCCACAACCGTAAGGCTCTCCAGAGGATAGTGAGGTCTGCACAACGCATCACCGGGGAAAATCTACCTTCGTTCCAGGACACCTACACCACCCGATGTCACAGGAAGGCTAAAAAGATCATCAAGGACAACCACCACCCGAGCCACTGCCTGTTCATCCCGCTATCATCCAGAAGGCGAGGTCAGTACAGGTGCATCAAAGCTGGGACCGAGAGACTGAAAAACAACTGCTATCTCAAGGCCATCAGACTGTTAAACAGCCATCACTAACATTGAGTGGCTGCTACCGACTCAAATCTCTAGCCACTTTAATGATTGAAAATTGTAATAAATGTATCACTAGCCACTTTAAACAATGCCACTTTATATAATGTTTACAGACCCTACATTACTCATCTCATATCTAGAAACTGTACTCTTTACCATCTACTGCATTTTGTCTATGCCACACGGCCATCGTTATGGGTACATATTCTTATTCATTCCTTTACACTTGTGTGTATAAGGTAGTTGTTGTGAAATTGTCAGATTACAAGCATTTCGCTACACTCGCATTAACATCTGCTAACCATGTGCACGTGACCAATACAATTTGATTTGATTTGATTTGATGCACAGTCATTTTACTTTACACCATATGAAAGAGACAACGATGTGTTGTCTTGTCTTACAATTCTTTGTGAGAAAGTGAAGTGAAGCGTTTACCTCTCCCTTCTGTCAATCACTCTTGCGCTAGCAACATCCCGAAAGGGGACACCCGTCTGCCGGTATGACACCAGCGCTGTGGGTTGTTAAAGTTAACTCCTCTCTATGAGGGTTCAGACATACTCCCTTGCACTGCACTCCCCCATGGGAAAGGGTGAGGAGAAGGGGTGGGGGGGTGGGGGTGGGGGGTGGTTGGGGGGTTGGGGGCAGCAAACAACATGGAATTTGAAACATTAGTTGGTGCTGTGATTGAACATGGCTCTCTTATCACTGAGTTGCCAGGTAGGCGAGCCATAACGATGACTTATCACCCAATGTGAGGATCAGGGAGTATATAACAAGATTCCCCCAACATGACAAACGCCACCCTGAGGAACCAGCCAGCCACACTCTAGACCTGGTGTCGTTAGCCAGTCTCACTGGTCCACAGCTTCTCTCTAGGCCTCCATCTGTGGGGAAGAGAGATGAGGTTGTAGCAGGGAAGAGACAGGGGGTTCTAGTCCTTCTATAGGGGAGAGAGGGGTTCCCCAGGCACCCAGTGTGGCAGACCCCTCAAACCCCCAGCCCCCCCACTTTTCATCCTGAAAGTTTCCATATTAAATTGATCAAACTATGAAATATTGGAAGGTCAGAAAAGTGTACAGTAGGGGTTGAACAGTAGTCCTATGAATCGACCCTCTTAATCCTCACTAATCTTGCAACTGTGATGATAAGTGTCCAGTCCTCATGAAACGTGTGCCAGGCTCCAGGTTTAAACCTCTACCTATGGTCTGCGTTCAATAACGATTCAAACAGGCTACATTTCCCTAATGATTGCACAGTTTAGCCCAATATAATCCACTATTGCTAGCGATCCTCGGGAACAACCACACGAACGTGACAGAAAGGTAAAGGGAAGGAAGGTCAAGTAACTACGTAACGGAAGGACGCAAAATGTAAGGAAACGAACACTAAAGTGACAGTTATTAATGTCATAAATCAACTCGGTAGATTTGTCGCTACACTGTCCCGTCTGCATGGTTACAGAAGCCTACACTGAAGCTAGGGCCTCCGAATGTAATATAAAGACAGAATTTCATTAACTTCACTGTGGGAAAGTTGACGTGTTGATAGGCTTCAATTTGCTTACAATCCCTGTATCCAAACGGTATACTCATTTCCCTGGCTCTTATGAATAGTTTATCAATGTGTAAATTACAAGGAATGGAGAATGGTATTTTCTTTCCTATCGGGGGAAAGAAAGTGTTGTTCCACTTGGAACTGACAGGTTGCACGACCTTATTCTTTGTTTCGTCGCACGTAAACATGGTGAAATTGAGGGCATTAAGTCAGAGTCAGAATGCGGTGTATCTGTATCACACCTCTATTTCTGTCATCTCCACCATGAAGAAATAGCTGGATGAAACATCCGATAGCTCAAACCTAAACTCACGGTCAGAAAACCTGTAGATTAAAAAGAGATAAAAAAGGGAATTAGGTTCCATTTATAAGTGATGTTCTAGTCCCTCTATGGAGAGAGAGAGGGGTTACTAGTCCCTCTATGGAGAGAGAGAGGGGTTACTAGTCCCTCTATGGGGAGAGAGAGGGGTTACTAGTCCCTCTATGGGGAGAGAGAGGGGTTACTAGTCCCTCTATGGGGAGAGAGAGGGGTTACTAGTCCCTCTATGGGGAGAGAGAGGGGTTACTAGTCCCTCTGTAGGGGAGAGAGAGGGGTTACTAGTCCCTCTATGGGGAGAGAGAGGAGTTACTAGTCCCTCTGTAGGGAGAGAGAGGGGTTACTAGTCTCTCTGTAGGGAGAGAGAGGGGTTACTAGTCCCTCTATGGGGAGAGAGAGGGCTTACTAGTCCCTCTATTGGGAGAGAGAGGGGGTACTAGTCCTTCTATGGGGAGAGAGAGAGGTTACTAGTCCCTCTATGGGGAGAGAGAGGGGTTACTAGTCCCTCTGTAGGGGAGAGAGAGGGGTTACTAGTCATTCTATGGAGAGAGAGAGAGGTTACTAGTACCTCTATTGGGAGAGATAGGGGTTACTAGTCCCTCTGTGGGGAGAGAGAGGGGTTACTAGTCCCTCTATGGGGAGCGAGAGGGGTTCTAGTCCCTCTATGGGGAGAGAGAGGAGTTACTAGTCCCTCTATGGGGAGAGAGGGGTTACTAGTCCCTCTATGGGGAGAGAGAGGGGTTACTAGTCCCTCTATGGTGAGAGAGAGGGGTTACTAGTCCCTCTGTAGGGGAGAAATGGGGTTCTAGTCCCTATGTAGGGGAGAAAGGGGGTTCTAGTCCCTCTGTAGGGGAGAGAGGGGGGTTACTAGTCCCTCTGTTGTGGAGAGAGAGGGGTTACTAGTCCCTCTGTAGGGGAGAGAGAGGGGTTACTAGTCCCTCTATGGGGAGAGAGAGGGGTTACTAGTCCCTCTGTAGGGGAGAAAGGGGGTTCTAGTCCCTCTGTAGGGGAGAAAGGGGGTTCTAGTCCCTCTGTAGGGGAGAGAGGGGGGTTACTAGTCCCTCTGTAGGGGAGAGAGAGGGGTTACTAGTCTGTCTGTAGGGGAGAAAGATGAGTTACTAGTCCCTCTGTAGGGGAGAAAGGGGGTTCTACTCCCTCTGTAGGGGAGAGAGAGGGGTTACTAGTCCCTCTATGGGGAGAGAGAGGGGTTACTAGTCCCTCTATGGGGAGAGAGAGGGGTTACTAGTCCCTCTATGGGGAGAGAGAGGGGTTAGTAGTCCCTCTATGGGGAGAGAGAGGGGTTACTAGTCCCTCTATAGGGGAGAAAGGGGGTTCTAGTCCCTCTGTATGGGAGAGAGAGGGGTTACTAGTCCCTCTGTAGGGGAGAGAGAGGGGTTACTAGTCCCTCTATGGGGGGAGAGAGGGGTTACTAGTCCCCCTATGGGGAGAAAAAGGAGTTACTAGTCCCTCTGTAGGGGACAAAGGGGGTTCTAGTCCCTCTGTAGGGGAGAGAGAGGGGTTACTAGTCCCTCTATAGGGAGCGAGAAGGGTTACTAGTCCCTGTATTGGGAGAGAGAGGGGTTACTACTCCTTCTATAGGGGAGAAAGGGGGTTCTAGTCCCTCTGTAGGGGAGAGAGAGGGGTTACTTGTCCCTCTGTAGGGGAGAGAGAGGGGTTACTAGTCCCTCTATGGGGAGAGAGAGGGGTTACTAGTCATTCTATGGGGAGAGAGAGGGGTTTACTAGTCCTTTTGTAGGGGTGAAAGGGGGTTCTAGTCCCTCTGTAGGGGAGAGAGAGGGGTTACTAGTCCCTCTATGGGGAGAGAGAGGGGTTACTAGTCACTCTATGGGGAGAGCGAGGGGTTACTAGTCCCTCTGTAGGGGTGAAAGGGGGTTCTAGTCCCTCTATGGGGAGAGAGAGGGGTTACTAGTCCCTCTATGGGGAGAGAGAGGGGTTACTAGCCCCTTTATAGGGGAGAAAGGGGATTCTAGTCCCTCTGTAGGGGAGAAAGGGGGTTCTAGTCCCTCTGTAAGGGGAGAGAGAGGGGTTACTAGTTCCTCTGTAGGGGAGAGAGAGGGGTTACTAGTCCCTCTATGGGGAGAGAGAGTGGTTACTCGTCCCTCTGTAGGGGAGAAAGGGAGTTCTAGTCCCTCTGTAGAGGAGAAAGGGGGTTCTAGTCCCCCTGTAAGGGGAGAGAGAGGGGTTACTAGTCCCTCTATGGGGAGAGAGAGGGGTTACTAGTCCCTCTATGGGGAGAGAGAGGGGTTACTAGTCCCTCTATGGGGAGAGAGAGGGGTTACTAGTCCCTCTCTAGGGGAGAAAGGGAGTTCTAGTCCCTCTGTATGGGAAAAAGGGGGTTCTAGACCCTCTGCAGGGGAGAGAGAGGGGTTAATAGTCCCTCTGTAGGGGAGAAAGGGGGTTCTAATCCCTCTGTAGGGGAGAGAGAGGATTTACTAGTCCCTCTGTAGGGGAGAGAGAGGGGTTACTAGTCCCTCTGTAGGGAAGAGAGAGGGGTTACTAGTCCCTCTGTAGGGGAGAGAGAGGGGTTACTAGTCCCTCTATGGGGAGAGAGAGGAGTTACTAGTCCCTCTGTAGGGAGAGAGAGGGGTTACTAGTCATTCTATGGAGAGAGAGAGAGGTTACTAGTCCCTCTATTGGGAGAGATAGGGGTTACTAGTCCCTCTGTGGGGAGAGAGAGGGGTTACTAGTCCCTCTATGGGGAGCGAGAGGGGTTCTAGTCCCTCTATGGGGAGAGAGAGGAGTTACTAGTCCCTCTATGGGGAGAGAGGGGTTACTAGTCCCTCTATGGGGAGAGAGAGGGGTTACTAGTCCCTCTATGGTGAGAGAGAGGGGTTACTAGTCCCTCTGTAGGGGAGAAATGGGGTTCTAGTCCCTATGTAGGGGAGAAAGGGGGTTCTAGTCCCTCTGTAGGGGAGAGAGGGGGGTTACTAGTCCCTCTGTTGTGGAGAGAGAGGGGTTACTAGTCCCTCTGTAGGGGAGAGAGAGGGGTTACTAGTCCCTCTATGGGGAGAGAGAGGGGTTACTAGTCCCTCTGTAGGGGAGAAAGGGGGTTCTAGTCCCTCTGTAGGGGAGAAAGGGGGTTCTAGTCCCTCTGTAGGGGAGAGAGAGGGGTTACTAGTCCCTCTGTAGGGGAGAGAGAGGGGTTACTAGTCTGTCTGTAGGGGAGAAAGATGAGTTACTAGTCCCTCTGTAGGGGAGAAAGGGGGTTCTACTCCCTCTGTAGGGGAGAGAGAGGGGTTACTAGTCCCTCTATGGGGAGAGAGAGGGGTTACTAGTCCCTCTATGGGGAGAGAGAGGGGTTACTAGTCCCTCTATGGGGAGAGAGAGGGGTTAGTAGTCCCTCTATGGGGAGAGAGAGGGGTTACTAGTCCCTCTATAGGGGAGAAAGTGGGTTCTAGTCCCTCTGTATGGGAGAGAGAGGGGTTACTAGTCCCTCTGTAGGGGAGAGAGAGGGGTTACTAGTCCCTCTATGGGGGGAGAGAGGGGTTACTAGTCCCCCTATGGGGAGAAAAAGGAGTTACTAGTCCCTCTGTAGGGGACAAAGGGGGTTCTAGTCCCTCTGTAGGGGAGAGAGAGGGGTTACTAGTCCCTCTATAGGGAGCGAGAAGGGTTACTAGTCCCTCTATTGGGAGAGAGAGGGGTTACTACTCCTTCTGTAGGGGAGAAAAGGGGTTCTAGTCCCTCTGTAGGGGAGAGAGAGGGGTTACTTGTCCCTCTGTAGGGGAGAGAGAGGGGTTACTAGTCCCTCTATGGGGAGAGAGAGGGGTTACTAGTCATTCTATGGGGAGAGAGAGGGGTTTACTAGTCCTTTTGTAGGGGTGAAAGGGGGTTCTAGTCCCTCTGTAGGGGAGAGAGAGGGGTTACTAGTCCCTCTATGGGGAGAGAGAGGGGTTACTAGTCACTCAATGGGGAGAGCGAGGGGTTACTAGTCCCTCTGTAGGGGTGAAAGGGGGTTCTAGTCCCTCTGTAGGGGAGAGAGAGGGGTTACTAGTCCCTCTATGGGGAGAGAGAGGGGTTACTAGCCCCTTTATAGGGGAGAAAGGGGATTCTAGTCCATCTGTAGGGGAGAAAGGGGGTTCTAGTCCCTCTGTAAGGGGAGAGAGAGGGGTTACTAGTTCCTCTGTAGGGGAGAGAGAGGGGTTACTAGTCCCTCTATGGGGAGAGAGAGTGGTTACTCGTCCCTCTGTAGGGGAGAAAGGGAGTTCTAGTCCCTCTGTAGAGGAGAAAGGGGGTTCTAGTCCCCCTGTAAGGGGAGAGAGAGGGGTTACTAGTCTGTCTGTAGGGGAGAAAGATGAGTTACTAGTCCCTCTGTAGGGGAGAAAGGGGGTTCTACTCCCTCTGTAGGGGAGAGAGAGGGGTTACTAGTCCCTCTATGGGGAGAGAGAGGGGTTACTAGTCCCTCTATGGGGAGAGAGAGGGGTTACTAGTCCCTCTATGGGGAGAGAGAGGGGTTAGTAGTCCCTCTATGGGGAGAGAGAGGGGTTACTAGTCCCTCTATAGGGGAGAAAGTGGGTTCTAGTCCCTCTGTATGGGAGAGAGAGGGGTTACTAGTCCCTCTGTAGGGGAGAGAGAGGGGTTACTAGTCCCTCTATGGGGGGAGAGAGGGGTTACTAGTCCCCCTATGGGGAGAAAAAGGAGTTACTAGTCCCTCTGTAGGGGACAAAGGGGGTTCTAGTCTCTCTGTAGGGGAGAGAGAGGGGTTACTAGTCCCTCTTTAGGGAGCGAGAAGGGTTACTAGTCCCTCTATTGGGAGAGAGAGGGGTTACTACTCCTTCTGTAGGGGAGAAAAGGGGTTCTAGTCCCTCTGTAGGGGAGAGAGAGGGGTTACTTGTCCCTCTGTAGGGGAGAGAGAGGGGTTACTAGTCCCTCTATGGGGAGAGAGAGGGGTTACTAGTCATTCTATGGGGAGAGAGAGGGGTTTACTAGTCCTTTTGTAGGGGTGAAAGGGGGTTCTAGTCCCTCTGTAGGGGAGAGAGAGGGGTTACTAGTCCCTCTATGGGGAGAGAGAGGGGTTACTAGTCACTCTATGGGGAGAGCGAGGGGTTACTAGTCCCTCTGTAGGGGTGAAAGGGGGTTCTAGTCCCTCTGTAGGGGAGAGAGAGGGGTTACTAGTCCCTCTATGGGGAGAGAGAGGGGTTACTAGCCCCTTTATAGGGGAGAAAGGGGATTCTAGTCCCTCTGTAGGGGAGAAAGGGGGTTCTAGTCCCTCTGTAAGGGGAGAGAGAGGGGTTACTAGTTCCTCTATAGGGGAGAGAGAGGGGTTACTAGTCCCTCTATGGGGAGAGAGAGTGGTTACTCGTCCCTCTGTAGGGGAGAAAGGGAGTTCTAGTCCCTCTGTAGAGGAGAAAGGGGGTTCTAGTCCCCCTGTAAGGGGAGAGAGAGGGGTTACTAGTCCCTCTATGGGGAGAGAGAGGGGTTACTAGTCCCTCTATGGGGAGAGAGAGGGGTTACTAGTCCCTCTATGGGGAGAGAGAGGGGTTACTAGTCCCTCTCTAGGGGAGAAAGGGAGTTCTAGTCCCTCTGTATGGGAAAAAGGGGGTTCTAGACCCTCTGCAGGGGAGAGAGAGGGGTTAATAGTCCCTCTGTAGGGGAGAAAGGGGGTTCTAATCCCTCTGTAGGGGAGAGAGAGGATTTACTAGTCCCTCTGTAGGGGAGAGAGAGGGGTTACTAGTCCCTCTGTAGGGGAGAAAGGGGGTTCTAGTCCCTCTGTAGGGGAGAGAGAGGGGTTACAAGTCCCTCTGTAGGGGAGAGAGAGGGGTTACTTGTCCCTCTGTAGGGGAGAGAGAGGGGTTACTAGTCCCTCTATGGGGAGAGAGAGGGGTTACTAGTCATTCTATGGGGAGAGAGAGGGGTTTACTAGTCCTTTTGTAGGGGTGAAAGGGGGTTCTAGTCCCTCTGTAGGGGAGAGAGAGGGGTTACTAGTCCCTCTATGGGGAGAGAGAGGGGTTACTAGTCACTCTATGGGGAGAGCGAGGGGTTACTAGTCCCTCTGTAGGGGTGAAAGGGGGTTCTAGTCCCTCTGTAGGGGAGAGAGAGGGGTTACTAGTCCCTCTATGGGGAGAGAGAGGGGTTACTAGCCCCTTTATAGGGGAGAAAGGGGATTCTAGTCCCTCTGTAGGGGAGAAAGGGGGTTCTAGTCCCTCTGTAAGGGGAGAGAGAGGGGTTAGTAGTTCCTCTGTAGGGGAGAGAGAGGGGTTTCTAGTCCCTCTATGGGGAGAGAGAGTGGTTACTCGTCCCTCTGTAGGGGAGAAAGGGAGTTCTAGTCCCTCTGTAGAGGAGAAAGGGGGTTCTAGTCCCCCTGTAAGGGGAGAGGGGGGTTACTAGTCCCTCTATGGGGAGAGAGAGGGGTTACTAGTCCCTCTATGGGGAGAGAGAGGGGTTACTAGTCCCTCTATGGGGAGAGAGAGGGGTTACTAGTCCCTCTCTAGGGGAGAAAGGGAGTTCTAGTCCCTCTGTATGGGAAAAAGGGGGTTCTAGACCCTCTGCAGGGGAGAGAGAGGGGTTAATAGTCCCTCTGTAGGGGAGAAAGGGGGTTCTAATCCCTCTGTAGGGGAGAGAGAGGATTTACTAGTCCCTCTGTAGGGGAGAGAGAGGGGTTACTAGTCCCTCTGTAGGGGAGAAAGGGGGTTCTAGTCCCTCTGTAGGGGAGAGAGAGGGGTTACAAGTCCCTCTGTAGGGGAGAGAGAGGGGTTACTTGTCCATCTATGGGAAGAAAGAGGAGTTAATAGTCCCTCTGTAGGGGAGAGAGGGGGTTCTAGTCCCTCTGTAGGGGAGAGAGAGGGGTTACTAGTCCCTCTATGGGGAGAGAGAGGGGTTACTTGTCCCTCTATGGGGAGAGAGAGGGGTTACTTGTCCCCCTGTAGGGGTGAAAGGGGGTTCTAGTCCCTCTGTAGGGGAGAGAGAGGGGTTACTAGTCCCTCTATGGGGAGAGAGAGGGGTTACTAGTCACTCTATGGGGAGAGAGAGGGGTTACTAGTCCCTCTCTAGGGGTGAAAGGGGGTTCTAGTCCCTCTGTAGGGGAGAGAGAGGGGTTACTAGTCCCTCTATGGGGAGAGAGAGGGGTTACTTGTCCCTCTGTAGGGGAGAAAGGGGGTTCTAGTCCCTCTGTAAGGGGAGAGAGAGGGGTTACTAGTTCCTCTGTATGGGAGAGAGAGGGGTTACTAGTCCCTCTGTAGGGGAGAGAGAGGGGTTCTAGTCCCTCTGTAGGGGAGAGAGAGGGGTAACTAGTCCCTCTATGGGGAGAGAGAGGGGTTACTAGTCCCTCTGTAGGGGAGAAAGGGGGTTCTAGTCCCTCTGTAGGGGAGAAAGGGGGTTCTAGTCCCTCTGTAAGGGGAGATAGAGGGGATTACTAGTTCCTCTGTATGGGAGAGAGAGGGGTTAGTAGTCCCTCTATGGGGAGAGAGAGTGGTTACTCGTCCCTCTGTAGGGGAGAAAGGGAGTTCTGGTCCCTCTGTAGAGGAGAAAGGGGGTTCTAGTCCCCCTGTAAGGGGAGAGAGAGGGGTTACTAGTCCCTCTATGGGGAGAGAGAGGGGTTACTAGTCCCTCTATGGGGAGAGAGAGGGGTTACTAGTCCCTCTATGGGGAGAGAGAGGGGTTACTAGTCCCTCTCTAGGGGAGAAAGGGAGTTCTAGTCCCTCTGTATGGGAAAAAGGGGGTTCTAGACCCTCTGCAGGGGAGAGAGAGGGGTTAATAGTCCCTCTGTAGGGGAGAAAGGGGGTTCTAATCCCTCTGTAGGGGAGAGAGAGGATTTACTAGTCCCTCTGTAGGGGAGAGAGAGGGGTTACTAGTCCCTCTGTAGGGGAGAAAGGGGGTTCTAGTCCCTCTGTAGGGGAGAGAGAGGGGTTACAAGTCCCTCTGTAGGGGAGAGAGAGGGGTTACTTGTCCATCTATGGGAAGAAAGAGGAGTTAATAGTCCCTCTGTAGGGGAGAGAGGGGGTTCTAGTCCCTCTGTAGGGGAGAGAGAGGGGTTACTAGTCCCTCTATGGGGAGAGAGAGGGGTTACTTGTCCCTCTATGGGGAGAGAGAGGGGTTACTTGTCCCCCTGTAGGGGTGAAAGGGGGTTCTAGTCCCTCTGTAGGGGAGAGAGAGGGGTTACTAGTCCCTCTATGGGGAGAGAGAGGGGTTACTTGTCACTCTATGGGGAGAGAGAGGGGTTACTAGTCCCTCTCTAGGGGTGAAAGGGGGTTCTAGTCCCTCTGTAGGGGAGAGAGAGGGGTTACTAGTCCCTCTATGGGGAGAGAGAGGGGTTACTTGTCCCTCTGTAGGGGAGAAAGGGGGTTCTAGTCCCTCTGTAAGGGGAGAGAGAGGGGTTACTAGTTCCTCTGTATGGGAGAGAGAGGGGTTACTAGTCCCTCTGTAGGGGAGAGAGAGGGGTTCTAGTCCCTCTGTAGGGGAGAGAGAGGGGTAACTAGTCCCTCTATGGGGAGAGAGAGGGGTTACTAGTCCCTCTGTAGGGGAGAAAGGGGGTTCTAGTCCCTCTGTAGGGGAGAAAGGGGGTTCTAGTCCCTCTGTAAGGGGAGATAGAGGGGATTACTAGTTCCTCTGTATGGGAGAGAGAGGGGTTAGTAGTCCCTCTATGGGGAGAGAGAGTGGTTACTCGTCCCTCTGTAGGGGAGAAAGGGAGTTCTGGTCCCTCTGTAGAGGAGAAAGGGGGTTCTAGTCCCTCTGTAGGGGAGAAAGGGGGTTCTAGTCCCTCTGTAAGGGGAGATAGAGGGGTTACTAGTTCCTCTGTATGGGAGAGAGAGGGGTTAGTAGTCCCTCTATGGGGAGAGAGAGGGGTTACTAGTCCCTCTATGGGGAGAGAGAGGGGTTACTAGTCCCTCTCTAGGGGAGAAAGGGAGTTCTAGTCCCTCTGTATGGGAAAAAGGGGGTTCTAGACCCTCTGCAGGGGAGAGAGAGGGGTTAATAGTCCCTCTGTAGGGGAGAAAGGGGGTTCTAATCCCTCTGTAGGGGAGAGAGAGGATTTACTAGTCCCTCTGTAGGGGAGAGAGAGGGGTTACTAGTCCCTCTGTAGGGGAGAAAGGGGGTTCTAGTCCCTCTGTAGGGGAGAGAGAGGGGTTACAAGTCCCTCTGTAGGGGAGAGAGAGGGGTTACTTGTCCATCTATGGGAAGAAAGAGGAGTTAATAGTCCCTCTGTAGGGGAGAGAGGGGGTTCTAGTCCCTATGTAGCGGAGAGAGAGGGGTTACTAGTCCCTCTATGGGGAGAGAGAGGGGTTACTTGTCCCTCTATGGGGAGAGAGAGGGGTTACTTGTCCCCCAATAGGGGTGAAAGGGGGTTCTAGTCCCTCTGTAGGGGAGAGAGAGGGGTTACTAGTCCCTCTATGGGGAGAGAGAGGGGTTACTAGTCACTCTATGGGGAGAGAGAGGGGTTACTAGTCCCTCTCGAGGGTTAAAGGGGGTTCTAGTCCCTCTGTAAGGGGAGAGAGAGGGGTTACTAGTTCCTCTGTATCGGAGAGAGAGGGGTTACTAGTCCCTCTGTAGGGGAGAGAGAGGGGTTCTAGTCCCTCTGTAGGGGAGAGAGAGGGGTAACTAGTCCCTCTATGGGGAGAGAGAGGGGTTACTAGTCCCTCTGTAGGGGAGAAAGGGGGTTCTATTCCCTCTGTAGGGGAGAAAGGGGGTTCTAGTCCCTCTGTAAGGGGAGATAGAGGGGTTACTAGTTCCTCTGTATGGGAGAGAGAGGGGTTAGTAGTCCCTCTATGGGGAGAGAGAGTGGTTACTCGTCCCTCTGTAGGGGAGAAAGGGAGTTCTGGTCCCTCTGTAGAGGAGAAAGGGGGTTGTAGTCCCTCTGTAGGGGAGAGAGAGGGGTTACTAGTCCCTCTGTATGGGAGAGGGAGGGGTTACTAGTCCGTCTATAGGGAGAAAAGGAGTTACTAGTCCTTCTGTAGGGGAGAAAGGGGGTTCTAGTCCCTCTGTAGGGGAGAGAGAGGGGTTACTAGTCCCTCTATGGAGAGAGAGAGGGGTTACTACTCCCTCTGTAGGGGAGAAAGGGGGTTCTAGTCCCTCTGTAGGGGAGAAAGGGGGTTCTAGTCCCTCTGTAAGGGGAGAGAGAGGGGTTACTAGTTCCTCTGTATGGGAGAGAGAGGGGTTACTAGTCCCTCTATGGGGAGAGAGAGTGGTTACTCGTCCCTCTGTAGGGGAGAAAGGGAGTTCTAGTCCCTCTGTAGAGGAGAAAGGGGGTTCTAGTCCCCCTGTAGGGGAGAGAGAGGGGTTACTAGTCCCTCTGTATGGGAGAGAGAGGGGTTACTAGTCCATCTATGGGGAGAAAAAGGAGTTACTAGTCCTTCTGTAGGGGAGAGAGAGGGGTTACTTGTCCCTCTATGGGGAGAGAGAGGGGTTACTAGTCACTCTATGGGGAGAGAGAGGGGTTACTAGTCCCTCTGTAGGGGAGAGAGAGGGGTTACTAGTCCCTTTATGGGGAGAGAGAGGGGTTACTAGTCACTGTATGGTGAGAGAGAGGGGTTACTAGTCCCTCTGTAGGGGTGAAAGGGGGTTCTAGTCCCTCTGTAGGGGAGAGAGAGGGGTTACTAGTCCCTCTATGGGGAGAGAGAGGGGTTACTAGTCACTCTATGGGGAGAGCGAGGGGTTACTAGTCCCTCTGTAGGGGTGAAAGGGGGTTCTAGTCCCTCTGTAGTGGAGAGAGAGGGGTTACTAGTCCCTCTATGGGGAGAGAGAGGGGTTACTAGTCCCTCTGTAGGGGAGAAAGGGGATTCTAGTCCCTCTGTAGGGGAGAAAGGGGGTTCTAGTCCCTCTGTAAGGGGAGAGAGAGGGGTTACTAGTTCCTCTGTAGGGGAGAGAGAGGGGTTACTAGTACCTCTATGGGGAGAGAGAGTGGTTACTAGTCCCTCTATGGGGAGAGAGAGGGGTTACTAGTCCCTCTATGGGGAGAGAGAGGGGTTACTAGTCCCTCTCTAGGGGAGAAAGGGAGTTCTAGTCCCTCTGTATGGGAAAAAGGGGGTTCTAGACCCTCTGCAGGGGAGAGAGAGGGGTTAATAGTCCCTCTGTAGGGGAGAAAGGGGGTTCTAATCTCTCTGTAGGGGAGAGAGAGGATTTACTAGTCCCTCTGTAGGGGAGAGAGAGGGGTTACTAGTCCCTCTGTAGGGGAGAAAGGGGGTTCTAGTCCCTCTGTAGGGGAGAGAGAGGGGTTACAAGTCCCTCTGTAGGGGAGAGAGAGGGGTTACTTGTCCATCTATGGGAAGAAAGAGGAGTTAATAGTCCCTCTGTAGGGGAGAGAGGGGGTTCTAGTCCCTCTGTAGGGGAGAGAGAGGGGTTACTAGTCCCTCTATGGGGAGAGAGAGGGGTTACTAGTCCCTCTATGGGGAGAGAGAGGGGTTACTTGTCCCCCTGTAGGGGTGAAAGGGGGTTCTAGTCCCTCTGTAGGGGAGAGAGAGGGGTTACTAGTCCCTCTATGGGGAGAGAGAGGGGTTACTAGTCACTCTATGGGGAGAGAGAGGGGTTACTAGTCCCTCTGTAGGGGTGAAAGGGGGTTCTAGTCCCTCTGTAGGGGAGAGAGAGGGGTTACTAGTCCCTCTATGGGGAGAGAGAGGGGTTACTTGTCCCTCTGTAGGGGAGAAAGGGGGTTCTAGTCCCTCTGTAAGGGGAGAGAGAGGGGTTACTAGTTCCTCTGTATGGGAGAGAGAGGGGTTACTAGTCCCTCTACGGGGAGAGAGAGTGGTTACTCGTCCCTCTGTAGGGGAGAAAGGGAGTTCTAGTCCCTCTGTAGAGGAGAAAGGGGGTTCTAGTCCCTCTGTAGAGGAGAGAGAGGGGTTACTAGTCCCTCTGTAGGGGAGAGAGAGGGGTTCTAGTCCCTCTGTAGGGGAGAGAGAGGGGTAACTAGTCCCTCTATGGGGAGAGAGAGGGGTTACTAGTCCCTCTGTAGGGGAGAAAGGGGGTTCTAGTCCCTCTGTAGGGGAGAAAGTGGGTTCTAGTCCCTCTGTAAGGGGAGATAGAGGGGTTACTAGTTCCTCTGTATGGGAGAGAGAGGGGTTAGTAGTCCCTCTATGGGGAGAGAGAGTGGTTACTCGTCCCTCTGTAGGGGAGAAAGGGAGTTCTGGTCCCTCTGTAGGGGAGAGAGAGGGGTTACTAGTCCCTCTGTATGGGAGAGGGAGGGGTTACTAGTCCGTCTATGGGGAGAAAAGGAGGTACTAGTCCTTCTGTAGGGGAGAAAGGGGGTTCTAGTCCCTGTGTAGGGGAGAGAGAGGGGTTACTAGTCCCTCTATGGAGAGAGAGAGGGGTTACTACTCCCTCTGTAGGGGAGAAAGGGGGTTCTAGTCCCTCTGTAGGGGAGAAAGGGGGTTCTAGTCCCTCTGTAAGGGGAGAGAGAGGGGTTACTAGTTCCTCTGTATGGGAGAGAGAGGGGTTACTAGTCCCTCTGTAGGGGAGAAAGGGAGTTCTAGTCCCTCTGTAGAGGAGAAAGGGGGTTCTAGTCCCCCTGTAGGGGAGAGAGAGGGGTTACTAGTCCCTCTGTAGGGGTGAAAGGGGGTTCTAGTCCCTCTGTAGGGGAGAGAGAGGGGTTACTAGTCCCTCTATGGGGAGAGAGGGGTTACTTGTCCCCCTGTAGGGGTGAAAGGGGGTTCTAGTCCCTCTGTAGGGGAGAGAGAGGGGTTACTAGTCCCTCTATGGGGAGAGAGAGGGGTTACTAGTCACTCTATGGGGAGAGAGAGGGGTTACTAGTCCCTCTGTAGGGGTGAAAGGGGGTTCTAGTCCCTCTGTAGGGGAGAGAGAGGGGTTACTAGTCCCTCTATGGGGAGAAAGAGGGGTTACTAGTTCCTCTGTATGGGAGAGAGAGGGGTTACTAGTCCCTCTACGGGGAGAGAGAGTGGTTACTCGTCCCTCTGTAGGGGAGAAAGGGAGTTCTAGTCCCTCTGTAGAGGAGAAAGGGGGTTCTAGTCCCTCTGTAGAGGAGAGAGAGGGGTTACTAGTCCCTCTGTAGGGGAGAGAGAGGGGTTCTAGTCCCTCTGTAGGGGAGAGAGAGGGGTAACTAGTCCCTCTATGGGGAGAGAGAGGGGTTACTAGTCCCTCTGTAGGGGAGAAAGGGGGTTCTAGTCCCTCTGTAGGGGAGAAAGTGGGTTCTAGTCCCTCTGTAAGGGGAGATAGAGGGGTTACTAGTTCCTCTGTATGGGAGAGAGAGGGGTTAGTAGTCCCTCTATGGGGAGAGAGAGTGGTTACTCGTCCCTCTGTAGGGGAGAAAGGGAGTTCTGGTCCCTCTGTAGGGGAGAGAGAGGGGTTACTAGTCCCTCTGTATGGGAGAGGGAGGGGTTACTAGTCCGTCTATGGGGAGAAAAGGAGTTACTAGTCCTTCTGTAGGGGAGAAAGGGGGTTCTAGTCCCTCTGTAGGGGAGAGAGAGGGGTTACTAGTCCCTCTATGGAGAGAGAGAGGGGTTACTACTCCCTCTGTAGGGGAGAAAGGGGGTTCTAGTCCCTCTGCAGGGGAGAGAGAGGGGTTACTAGTTCCTCTGTATGGGAGAGAGAGGGGTTACTAGTCCCTCTGTAGGGGAGAAAGGGAGTTCTAGTCCCTCTGTAGAGGAGAAAGGGGGTTCTAGTCCCCCTGTAGGGGAGAGAGAGGGGTTACTAGTCCCTCTGTAGGGGTGAAAGGGGGTTCTAGTCCCTCTGTAGGGGAGAGAGAGGGGTTACTAGTCCCTCTATGGGGAGAGAGAGGGGTTACTAGTCACTCTATGGGGAGAGCGAGGGGTTACTAGTCCCTCTGTAGGGGTGAAAGGGGGTTCTAGTCCCTCTGTAGTGGAGAGAGAGGGGTTAATAGTCCCTCTATGGGGAGAGAGAGGGTTTACTAGTCCCTCTGTAGGGGAGAAAGGGGATTCTAGTCCCTCTGTAGGGGAGAAAGGGGGGTTCTAGTCCCTCTGTAAGGGGAGAGAGGGGTTACTAGTTCCTCTGTAGGGGAGAGAGAGGGGTTACTAGTACCTCTATGGGGAGAGAGAGTGGTTACTCATCCCTCTGTAGGGGAGAAAGGGAGTTCTAGTCCCTCTGTAGGGGAGAGAGAGGGGTTACTAGTCCCTCTGTAGGGGAGAGAGAGGGGTTACGAGTCCCTCTGCAGGGGAGAAAGGGGGTTCAAGTCCCTCTGTAGGGGAGAGAGAGGGGTTACTAGCCCCTCTGTAGGGGAGAGAGAGGGTTTACTAGTTCCTCTATGGGGAGAGAGAGGGGTTACTAGTCCCTCTGTAGGGGAGAAAGGGAGTTCTAGTCCCTCTGTAGGGGAAAAAGGGGGTTCTAGACCCTCTGCAGGGGAGAGAGAGGGGTTAATAGTCCCTCTGTAGGGGAGAAAGGGGGTTCTAGTCCCTCTGTAGGGGAGAGAGAGGGGTTACTAGTCCCTCTATGGGGATAGAGAGGGGTTACTAGTCCGTCTATGGGGAGAGAGAGGGGTTACTAGTCCCTCTGTAGGGGAGAAAGGGGGTTCTAGTCCCTCTGCAGGGGAGAGAGAGGGGTTACTAGTCCATCTGTAGGGGAGAGAGAGGGTTTACTAGTTCCTCTATGGGGAGAGAGAGGGGTTACTAGTCCCTCTGTAGGGGAGAAAGGGAGTTCTAGTCCCTCTGTAGGGGAGAAAGGGGGTTCTAGACCCTATGTAGGGGAGAGAGAGGGGTTACTAATCCCTCTGTAGGGAAGAGAGAGGGGTTACTAGTCCCTCTGTAGGGGAGAGAGGGGTTACTAGTCCCTCTATGGGGAGAGAGAGGGGTTACTAGTCCCTCTGTAGGGGAGAAAGGGGGTTCTAGTCCCTCTGTAGGGGAGAGAGAGGGGTTACTAGTCCCTCTGTAGGGGAGAAGGGGGGTTACTAGTCCCTCTGTAGGGAGAGAGAGGGGTTACTAGTCCCTCTATGGGGAGAGAGAGGGGTTAATAGTCCCTCTGTAGGGGAGAAAGGGGGTTCTAGTCCCTCTGTAGGGGAGAAAGGGGGTTCTAGTCCCTCTGTAGGGGAGAGAGAGGATTTACTAGTCCCTCTGTAGGGGAGAGAGAGGGGTTACTAGTCCCTCTATGGGGAGAAAGAGGGTTCTAGTCCCTCTGTAGGGGAGAGAGAGGGGTTACTAGTCCCTCTATGGGGAGAGAGAGGGGTTACTAGTCACTCTATGGGGAGAGAGAGGGGTTACGTGTCCCTCTGTAGGGGTGAAAGGGGGTACCAGTCCCTCTGTAGGGGAGAGAGAGGGGTTACTAGTCCCTCTATGGGGAGAGAGAGGGGTTACTAGTCACTCTATGGGGAGAGAGAGGGGTTACTAGTCCCTCTGTGGGGAGAGAGAGGGGTTACTACTCCCTCTGTAGGAGAGAAAGGGGGTTCTAGTCCCTCTGTAGGGGAGAAAGGGGGTTCTAGACCCTATGTAGGGGAGAGAGAGGGGTTACTAATCCCTCTGTAGGGGAGAGAGAGGGGTTACTAGTCCCTCTGTAGGGGAGAGAGGGGTTACTAGTCCCTCTATGGGGAGAGAGAGGGGTTACTAGTCCCTCTGTAGGGGAGAAAGGGGGTTCTAGTCCCTCTGTAGGGGAGAGAGAGGGGTTACTAGTCCCTCTGTAGGGGAGAAGGGGGGTTATAAGTCCCTCTGTAGGGGAGAGAGAGGGGTTACTAGTCCATCTATGGGGAGAAAGAGGAGTTAATAGTCCCTCTGTATGGGAGAAAGAGGGTTCTAGTCCCTCTGTAGGGGAGAGAGAGGGGTTACTAGTCCCTCTATGGGGAGAGAGAGGGGTTACTAGTCACTCTATGGGGAGAGAGAGGGGTTACGTGTCCCTCTGTAGGGGTGAAAGGGGGTACTAGTCCCTCTGTAGGGGAGAGAGAGGGGTTACTAGTCCCTCTGTAGGGGAGAGAGAGGGGTTACTAGTCCCTCTGTATGGGAGAGGGAGGGGTTACTAGTCCGTCTATGGGGAGAAAAGGAGTTACTAGTCCTTCTGTAGGGGAGAAAGGGGGTTCTAGTCCCTCTGTAGGGGAGAGAGAGGGGTTACTAGTCCCTCTATGGAGAGAGAGAGGGGTTACTACTCCCTCTGTAGGGGAGAAAGGGGGTTCTAGTCCCTCTGTAGGGGAGAAAGGGGGTTCTAGTCCCTCTGTAAGGGGAGAGAGAGGGGTTACTAGTTCCTCTGTATGGGAGAGAGAGGGGTTACTAGTCCCTCTATGGGGAGAGAGAGTGGTTACTCGTCCCTCTGTAGGGGAGAAAGGGAGTTCTAGTCCCTCTGTAGAGGAGAAAGGGGGTTCTAGTCCCCCTGTAGGGGAGAGAGAGGGGTTAATAGTCCCTCTGTATGGGAGAGAGAGGGGTTACTAGTCCATCTATGGGGAGAAAAAGGAGTTACTAGTCCTTCTGTAGGGGAGAGAGAGGGGTTACTTGTCCCTCTATGGGGAGAGAGAGGGGTTACTAGTCACTCTATGGGGAGAGAGAGGGGTTACTAGTCCCTCTGTAGGGGAGAGAGAGGGGTTACTAGTCCCTCTATGGGGAGAGAGAGGGGTTACTAGTCACTCTATGGGGAGAGAGAGGGGTTACTAGTCCCTCTGTAGGGGTGAAAGGGGGTTCTAGTCCCTCTGTAGGGGAGAGAGAGGGGTTACTAGTCCCTCTATGGGGAGAGAGAGGGGTTACTAGTCACTCTATGGGGAGAGCGAGGGGTTACTAGTCCCTCTGTAGGGGTGAAAGGGGGTTCTAGTCCCTCTGTAGTGGAGAGAGAGGGGTTACTAGTCCCTCTATGGGGAGAGAGAGGGGTTACTAGTCCCTCTGTAGGGGAGAAAGGGGATTCTAGTCCCTCTGTAGGGGAGAAAGGGGGTTCTAGTCCCTCTGTAAGGGGAGAGAGAGGGGTTACTAGTTCCTCTGTAGGGGAGAGAGAGGGGTTACTAGTACCTCTATGGGGAGAGAGAGTGGTTACTCATCCCTCTGTAGGGGAGAGAGAGGGGTTACTAGCCCCTCTGTAGGGGAGAGAGAGGGTTTACTAGTTCCTCTATGGGGAGAGAGAGGGGTTACTAGTCCCTCTGTAGGGGAGAAAGGGAGTTCTAGTCCCTCTGTAGGGGAAAAAGGGGGTTCTAGGCCCTCTGCAGGGGAGAGAGAGGGGTTAATAGTCCCTCTGTAGGGGAGAAAGGGGGTTCTAGTCCCTCTGTAGGGGAGAGAGAGGGGTTACTAGTCCCTCTATGGGGATAGAGACGGATTACTAGTCCGTCTATGGGGAGAGAGAGGGGTTACTAGTCCCTCTGTAGGGGAGAAAGGGGGTTCTAGTCCCTCTGTAGGGGAGAAAGGGGGTTCTAGACCCTATGTAGGGGAGAGAGAGGGGTTACTAATCCCTCTGTAGGGGAGAGAGAGGGGTTACTAGTCCCTCTGTAGGGGAGAGAGGGGTTACTAGTCCCTCTATGGGGAGAGAGAGGGGTTAATAGTCCCTCTGTAGGGGAGAAAGGGGGTTCTAGTCCCTCTGTAGGGGAGAAAGGGGGTTCTAGTCCCTCTGTAGGGGAGAGAGAGGATTTACTAGTCCCTCTGTAGGGGAGAGAGAGGGGTTACTAGTCCCTCTGTAGGGGAGAAAGGGGGTTCTAGTCCCTCTGTAGGGGAGAGAGAGGGGTTATAAGTCCCTCTGTAGGGGAGAGAGAGGGGTTACTAGTCCCTCTATGGGGAGAAAGAGGAGTTAATAGTCCCTCTGTATGGGAGAAAGAGGGTTCTAGTCCCTCTGTAGGGGAGAGAGAGGGGTTACTAGTCCCTCTATGGGGAGAGAGAGGGGTTACTAGTCACTCTATGGGGAGAGAGAGGGGTTACGTGTCCCTCTGTAGGGGTGAAAGGGGGTACTAGTCCCTCTGTAGGGGAGAGAGAGGGGTTACTAGTCCCTCTATGGGGAGAGAGAGGGGTTACTAGTCACTCTATGGGGAGAGAGAGGGGTTACTAGTCCCTCTGTGGGGAGAGAGAGGGGTTACTACTCCCTCTGTAGGAGAGAAAGGGGGTTCTAGTCCCTCTGTAGGGGAGAAAGGGGGTTCTAGACCCTCTGTAGGGGAGAGAGAGGGGTTACTAGTCCCTCTGTAGGGGAGAGAGAGGGGTTACTAGTCTGTCTGTAGGGGAGAAAGATGAGTTACTAGTCCCTCTGTAGGGGAGAAAGGGGGTTCTACTCCCTCTGTAGGGGAGAGAGAGGGGTTACTAGTCCCTCTATGGGGAGAGAGAGGGGTTACTAGTCCCTCTATGGGGAGAGAGAGGGGTTACTAGTCCCTCTGTATGGGAGAGAGAGGGGTTACTAGTCCCTCTATGGGGAGAGAGAGGGGTTACTAGTCCCTCTGTAGGGGAGAAAGGGGGTTCTAGTCCCTCTGTAGGGGAGAGAGAGGGGTTACTAGTCCCTCTGTAGGGGAGAAGGGGGGTTATAAGTCCCTCTGTAGGGGAGAGAGAGGGGTTACTAGTCCATCTATGGGGAGAAAGAGGAGTTAATAGTCCCTCTGTATGGGAGAAAGAGGGTTCTAGTCCCTCTGTAGGGGAGAGAGAGGGGTTACTAGTCCCTCTATGGGGAGAGAGAGGGGTTACTAGTCACTCTATGGGGAGAGAGAGGGGTTACGTGTCCCTCTGTAGGGGTGAAAGGGGGTACTAGTCCCTCTGTAGGGGAGAGAGAGGGGTTACTAGTCCCTCTGTAGGGGAGAGAGAGGGGTTACTAGTCCCTCTGTATGGGAGAGGGAGGGGTTACTAGTCCGTCTATGGGGAGAAAAGGAGTTACTAGTCCTTCTGTAGGGGAGAAAGGGGGTTCTAGTCCCTCTGTAGGGGAGAGAGAGGGGTTACTAGTCCCTCTATGGAGAGAGAGAGGGGTTACTACTCCCTCTGTAGGGGAGAAAGGGGGTTCTAGTCCCTCTGTAGGGGAGAAAGGGGGTTCTAGTCCCTCTGTAAGGGGAGAGAGAGGGGTTACTAGTTCCTCTGTATGGGAGAGAGAGGGGTTACTAGTCCCTCTATGGGGAGAGAGAGTGGTTACTCGTCCCTCTGTAGGGGAGAAAGGGAGTTCTAGTCCCTCTGTAGAGGAGAAAGGGGGTTCTAGTCCCCCTGTAGGGGAGAGAGAGGGGTTAATAGTCCCTCTGTATGGGAGAGAGAGGGGTTACTAGTCCATCTATGGGGAGAAAAAGGAGTTACTAGTCCTTCTGTAGGGGAGAGAGAGGGGTTACTTGTCCCTCTATGGGGAGAGAGAGGGGTTACTAGTCACTCTATGGGGAGAGAGAGGGGTTACTAGTCCCTCTGTAGGGGAGAGAGAGGGGTTACTAGTCCCTCTATGGGGAGAGAGAGGGGTTACTAGTCACTCTATGGGGAGAGAGAGGGGTTACTAGTCCCTCTGTAGGGGTGAAAGGGGGTTCTAGTCCCTCTGTAGGGGAGAGAGAGGGGTTACTAGTCCCTCTATGGGGAGAGAGAGGGGTTACTAGTCACTCTATGGGGAGAGCGAGGGGTTACTAGTCCCTCTGTAGGGGTGAAAGGGGGTTCTAGTCCCTCTGTAGTGGAGAGAGAGGGGTTACTAGTCCCTCTATGGGGAGAGAGAGGGGTTACTAGTCCCTCTGTAGGGGAGAAAGGGGATTCTAGTCCCTCTGTAGGGGAGAAAGGGGGTTCTAGTCCCTCTGTAGGGGAGAGAGAGGGGTTATAAGTCCCTCTGTAGGGGAGAGAGAGGGGTTACTAGTCCCTCTATGGGGAGAAAGAGGAGTTAATAGTCCCTCTGTATGGGAGAAAGAGGGTTCTAGTCCCTCTGTAGGGGAGAGAGAGGGGTTACTAGTCCCTCTATGGGGAGAGAGAGGGGTTACTAGTCACTCTATGGGGAGAGAGAGGGGTTACGTGTCCCTCTGTAGGGGTGAAAGGGGGTACTAGTCCCTCTGTAGGGGAGAGAGAGGGGTTACTAGTCCCTCTATGGGGAGAGAGAGGGGTTACTAGTCACTCTATGGGGAGAGAGAGGGGTTACTAGTCCCTCTGTGGGGAGAGAGAGGGGTTACTACTCCGTCTGTAGGAGAGAAAGGGGGTTCTAGTCCCTCTGTAGGGGAGAAAGGGGGTTCTAGACCCTCTGTAGGGGAGAGAGAGGGGTTACTAGTCCCTCTGTAGGGGAGAGAGAGGGGTTACTAGTCTGTCTGTAGGGGAGAAAGATGAGTTACTAGTCCCTCTGTAGGGGAGAAAGGGGGTTCTACTCCCTCTGTAGGGGAGAGAGAGGGGTTACTAGTCCCTCTATGGGGAGAGAGAGGGGTTACTAGTCCCTCTATGGGGAGAGAGAGGGGTTACTAGTCCCTCTGTATGGGAGAGAGAGGGGTTACTAGTCCCTCTATGGGGAGAGAGAGGGGTTACTAGTCCCTCTGTAGGGGAGAAAGGGGGTTCTAGTCCCTCTGTAGGGGAGAGAGAGGGGTTACTAGTCCCTCTGTAGGGGAGAAGGGGGGTTATAAGTCCCTCTGTAGGGGAGAGAGAGGGGTTACTAGTCCATCTATGGGGAGAAAGAGGAGTTAATAGTCCCTCTGTATGGGAGAAAGAGGGTTCTAGTCCCTCTGTAGGGGAGAGAGAGGGGTTACTAGTCCCTCTATGGGGAGAGAGAGGGGTTACTAGTCACTCTATGGGGAGAGAGAGGGGTTACGTGTCCCTCTGTAGGGGTGAAAGGGGGTACTAGTCCCTCTGTAGGGGAGAGAGAGGGGTTACTAGTCCCTCTGTAGGGGAGAGAGAGGGGTTACTAGTCCCTCTGTATGGGAGAGGGAGGGGTTACTAGTCCGTCTATGGGGAGAAAAGGAGTTACTAGTCCTTCTGTAGGGGAGAAAGGGGGTTCTAGTCCCTCTGTAGGGGAGAGAGAGGGGTTACTAGTCCCTCTATGGAGAGAGAGAGGGGTTACTACTCCCTCTGTAGGGGAGAAAGGGGGTTCTAGTCCCTCTGTAGGGGAGAAAGGGGGTTCTAGTCCCTCTGTAAGGGGAGAGAGAGGGGTTACTAGTTCCTCTGTATGGGAGAGAGAGGGGTTACTAGTCCCTCTATGGGGAGAGAGAGTGGTTACTCGTCCCTCTGTAGGGGAGAAAGGGAGTTCTAGTCCCTCTGTAGAGGAGAAAGGGGGTTCTAGTCCCCCTGTAGGGGAGAGAGAGGGGTTAATAGTCCCTCTGTATGGGAGAGAGAGGGGTTACTAGTCCATCTATGGGGAGAAAAAGGAGTTACTAGTCCTTCTGTAGGGGAGAGAGAGGGGTTACTTGTCCCTCTATGGGGAGAGAGAGGGGTTACTAGTCACTCTATGGGGAGAGAGAGGGGTTACTAGTCCCTCTGTAGGGGAGAGAGAGGGGTTACTAGTCCCTCTATGGGGAGAGAGAGGGGTTACTAGTCACTCTATGGGGAGAGAGAGGGGTTACTAGTCCCTCTGTAGGGGTGAAAGGGGGTTCTAGTCCCTCTGTAGGGGAGAGAGAGGGGTTACTAGTCCCTCTATGGGGAGAGAGAGGGGTTACTAGTCACTCTATGGGGAGAGCGAGGGGTTACTAGTCCCTCTGTAGGGGTGAAAGGGGGTTCTAGTCCCTCTGTAGTGGAGAGAGAGGGGTTACTAGTCCCTCTATGGGGAGAGAGAGGGGTTACTAGTCCCTCTGTAGGGGAGAAAGGGGATTCTAGTCCCTCTGTAGGGGAGAAAGGGGGTTCTAGTCCCTCTGTAAGGGGAGAGAGAGGGGTTACTAGTTCCTCTGTAGGGGAGAGAGAGGGGTTACTAGTACCTCTATGGGGAGAGAGAGTGGTTACTCATCCCTCTGTAGGGGAGAGAGAGGGGTTACTAGCCCCTCTGTAGGGGAGAGAGAGGGTTTACTAGTTCCTCTATGGGGAGAGAGAGGGGTTACTAGTCCCTCTGTAGGGGAGAAAGGGAGTTCTAGTCCCTCTGTAGGGGAAAAAGGGGGTTCTAGGCCCTCTGCAGGGGAGAGAGAGGGGTTAATAGTCCCTCTGTAGGGGAGAAAGGGGGTTCTAGTCCCTCTGTAGGGGAGAGAGAGGGGTTACTAGTCCCTCTATGGGGATAGAGACGGATTACTAGTCCGTCTATGGGGAGAGAGAGGGGTTACTAGTCCCTCTGTAGGGGAGAAAGGGGGTTCTAGTCCCTCTGTAGGGGAGAAAGGGGGTTCTAGACCCTATGTAGGGGAGAGAGAGGGGTTACTAATCCCTCTGTAGGGGAGAGAGAGGGGTTACTAGTCCCTCTGTAGGGGAGAGAGGGGTTACTAGTCCCTCTATGGGGAGAGAGAGGGGTTAATAGTCCCTCTGTAGGGGAGAAAGGGGGTTCTAGTCCCTCTGTAGGGGAGAAAGGGGGTTCTAGTCCCTCTGTAGGGGAGAGAGAGGATTTACTAGTCCCTCTGTAGGGGAGAGAGAGGGGTTACTAGTCCCTCTGTAGGGGAGAAAGGGGGTTCTAGTCCCTCTGTAGGGGAGAGAGAGGGGTTATAAGTCCCTCTGTAGGGGAGAGAGAGGGGTTACTAGTCCCTCTATGGGGAGAAAGAGGAGTTAATAGTCCCTCTGTATGGGAGAAAGAGGGTTCTAGTCCCTCTGTAGGGGAGAGAGAGGGGTTACTAGTCCCTCTATGGGGAGAGAGAGGGGTTACTAGTCACTCTATGGGGAGAGAGAGGGGTTACGTGTCCCTCTGTAGGGGTGAAAGGGGGTACTAGTCCCTCTGTAGGGGAGAGAGAGGGGTTACTAGTCCCTCTATGGGGAGAGAGAGGGGTTACTAGTCACTCTATGGGGAGAGAGAGGGGTTACTAGTCCCTCTGTGGGGAGAGAGAGGGGTTACTACTCCCTCTGTAGGAGAGAAAGGGGGTTCTAGTCCCTCTGTAGGGGAGAAAGGGGGTTCTAGACCCTATGTAGGGGAGAGAGAGGGGTTACTAATCCCTCTGTAGGGGAGAGAGAGGGGTTACTAGTCCCTCTGTAGGGGAGAGAGGGGTTACTAGTCCCTCTATGGGGAGAGAGAGGGGTTACTAGTCCCTCTGTAGGGGAGAAAGGGGGTTCTAGTCCCTCTGTAGGGGAGAGAGAGGGGTTACTAGTCCCTCTGTAGGGGAGAAGGGGGGTTACTAGTCCCTCTGTAGGGAGAGAGAGGGGTTACTAGTCCCTCTATGGGGAGAGAGAGGGGTTAATAGTCCATCTGTAGGGGAGAAAGGGGGTTCTAGTCCCTCTGTAGGGGAGAAAGGGGGTTCTAGTCCCTCTGTAGGGGAGAGAGAGGGGTTATAAGTCCCTCTGTAGGGGAGAGAGAGGGGTTACTAGTCCATCTATGGGGAGAAAGAGGAGTTAATAGTCCCTCTGTATGGGAGAAAGAGGGTTCTAGTCCCTCTGTAGGGGAGAGAGAGGGGTTACTAGTCCCTCTATGGGGAGAGAGAGGGGTTACTAGTCACTCTATGGGGAGAGAGAGGGGTTACGTGTCCCTCTGTAGGGGTGAAAGGGGGTACTAGTCCCTCTGTAGGGGAGAGAGAGGGGTTACTAGTCCCTCTATGGGGAGAGAGAGGGGTTACTAGTCACTCTATGGGGAGAGAGAGGGGTTACTAGTCCCTCTGTAGGGGTGAAAGGGGGTTCTAGTCCCTCTGTAGTGGAGAGAGAGGGGTTACTAGTCCCTCTATGGGGAGAGAGAGGGGTTACTAGTCCCTCTGTAGGGGAGAAAGGGGATTCTAGTCCCTCTGTAGGGGAGAAAGGGGGTTCTAGTCCCTCTGTAAGGGGAGAGAGAGGGGTTACTAGTTCCTCTGTAGGGGAGAGAGAGGGGTTACTAGTACCTCTATGGGGAGAGAGAGTGGTTACTCATCCCTCTGTAGGGGAGAGAGAGGGGTTACTAGCCCCTCTGTAGGGGAGAGAGAGGGTTTACTAGTTCCTCTATGGGGAGAGAGAGGGGTTACTAGTCCCTCTGTAGGGGAGAAAGGGAGTTCTAGTCCCTCTGTAGGGGAAAAAGGGGGTTCTAGGCCCTCTGCAGGGGAGAGAGAGGGGTTAATAGTCCCTCTGTAGGGGAGAAAGGGGGTTCTAGTCCCTCTGTAGGGGAGAGAGAGGGGTTACTAGTCCCTCTATGGGGATAGAGACGGATTACTAGTCCGTCTATGGGGAGAGAGAGGGGTTACTAGTCCCTCTGTAGGGGAGAAAGGGGGTTCTAGTCCCTCTGTAGGGGAGAGAGAGGGGTTACTAGTCCATCTGTAGGGGAGAGAGAGGGTTTACTAGTTCCTCTATGGGGAGAGAGAGGGGTTACTAGTCCCTCTGTAGGGGAGAAAGGGAGTTCTAGTCCCTCTGTAGGGGAGAAAGGGGGTTCTAGACCCTATGTAGGGGAGAGAGAGGGGTTACTAATCCCTCTGTAGGGGAGAGAGAGGGGTTACTAGTCCCTCTGTAGGGGAGAGAGGGGTTACTAGTCCCTCTATGGGGAGAGAGAGGGGTTAATAGTCCCTCTGTAGGGGAGAAATGGGGTTCTAGTCCCTCTGTAGGGGAGAAAGGGGGTTCTAGTCCCTCTGTAGGGGAGAGAGAGGATTTACTAGTCCCTCTGTAGGGGAGAGAGAGGGGTTACTAGTCCCTCTGTAGGGGAGAAAGGGGGTTCTAGTCCCTCTGTAGGGGAGAGAGAGGGGTTATAAGTCCCTCTGTAGGGGAGAGAGAGGGGTTACTAGTCCCTCTATGGGGAGAAAGAGGAGTTAATAGTCCCTCTGTATGGGAGAAAGAGGGTTCTAGTCCCTCTGTAGGGGAGAGAGAGGGGTTACTAGTCCCTCTATGGGGAGAGAGAGGGGTTACTAGTCACTCTATGGGGAGAGAGAGGGGTTACGTGTCCCTCTGTAGGGGTGAAAGGGGGTACTAGTCCCTCTGTAGGGGAGAGAGAGGGGTTACTAGTCCCTCTATGGGGAGAGAGAGGGGTTACTAGTCACTCTATGGGGAGAGAGAGGGGTTACTAGTCCCTCTGTGGGGAGAGAGAGGGGTTACTACTCCCTCTGTAGGAGAGAAAGGGGGTTCTAGTCCCTCTGTAGGGGAGAAAGGGGGTTCTAGACCCTATGTAGGGGAGAGAGAGGGGTTACTAATCCCTCTGTAGGGGAGAGAGAGGGGTTACTAGTCCCTCTGTAGGGGAGAGAGGGGTTACTAGTCCCTCTATGGGGAGAGAGAGGGGTTACTAGTCCCTCTGTAGGGGAGAAAGGGGGTTCTAGTCCCTCTGTAGGGGAGAGAGAGGGGTTACTAGTCCCTCTGTAGGGGAGAAGGGGGGTTACTAGTCCCTCTGTAGGGAGAGAGAGGGGTTACTAGTCCCTCTATGGGGAGAGAGAGGGGTTAATAGTCCATCTGTAGGGGAGAAAGGGGGTTCTAGTCCCTCTGTAGGGGAGAAAGGGGGTTCTAGTCCCTCTGTAGGGGAGAGAGAGGGGTTATAAGTCCCTCTGTAGGGGAGAGAGAGGGGTTACTAGTCCATCTATGGGGAGAAAGAGGAGTTAATAGTCCCTCTGTATGGGAGAAAGAGGGTTCTAGTCCCTCTGTAGGGGAGAGAGAGGGGTTACTAGTCCCTCTATGGGGAGAGAGAGGGGTTACTAGTCACTCTATGGGGAGAGAGAGGGGTTACGTGTCCCTCTGTAGGGGTGAAAGGGGGTACTAGTCCCTCTGTAGGGGAGAGAGAGGGGTTACTAGTCCCTCTATGGGGAGAGAGAGGGGTTACTAGTCACTCTATGGGGAGAGAGAGGGGTTACTAGTCCCTCTGTGGGGAGAGAGAGGGGTTACTACTCCCTCTGTAGGAGAGAAAGGGGGTTCTAGTCCCTCTGTAGGGGAGAGAGAGGGGTTACTAGTCCCTCTGTAGGGGAGAGAGAGGGGTTACTAGTCCCTCTATGGGGAGAGAGAGGGGTTACTAGTCACTCTATGGGGAGAGAGAGGGGTTACTAATCCCTCTGTAGGGGAGAAAGGGGGTTCTAGTCCCTCTGCAGGGGAGAGAGAGGGGTTACTAGTCCCTCTGTAGGGGAGAGAGAGTGGTTACTAGTCAGTCTATGGGGAGAAGAAGGAGTTACTAGTCCCTCTGTAGGGGAGAAAGGGGGTTCTAGTCCCTCTGTAGGGGTGAGAGAGGGGTTACTAGTCCCTCTGTAGGGGAGAGAGAGGGTTTACTAGTCCATCTATGGGGAGAAAAAGGAGTTACTAGTCCTTCTGTAGGGGAGAGAGAGGGGTTACTAGTCCCTCTATGGGGAGAGAGAGGGGTTACTAGTCACTCTATGGGGAGAGAGAGGGGTTACTAGTCCCTCTGTAGGGGAGAGAGAGGGGTTACTAGTCCCTCTATGGGGAGAGAGAGGGGTTACTAGTCACTCTATGGGGAGAGAGAGGGGTTACTAGTCCCTCTGTAGGGGTGAAAGGGGGTTCTAGTCCCTCTGTAGGGGAGAGAGAGGGGTTACTAGTCCCTCTATGGGGAGAGAGAGGGGTTACTAGTCACTCTATGGGGAGAGCGAGGGGTTACTAGTCCCTCTGTAGGGGTGAAAGGGGGTTCTAGTCCCTCTGTAGTGGAGAGAGAGGGGTTACTAGTCCCTCTATGGGGAGAGAGAGGGGTTACTAGTCCCTCTGTAGGGGAGAAAGGGGATTCTAGTCCCTCTGTAGGGGAGAAAGGGGGTTCTAGTCCCTCTGTAAGGGGAGAGAGAGGGGTTACTAGTTCCTCTGTAGGGGAGAGAGAGGGGTTACTAGTACCTCTATGGGGAGAGAGAGTGGTTACTCATCCCTCTGTAGGGGAGAAAGGGAGTTCTAGTCCCTCTGTAGGGGAGAGAGGGGTTACTAGTCCCTCTGTAGGGGAGAGAGAGGGGTTTACGAGTCCCTCTGCAGGGGAGAAAGGGGGTTCAAGTCCCTCTGTAGGGGAGAGAGAGGGGTTACTAGCCCCTCTGTAGGGGAGAGAGAGGGTTTACTAGTTCCTCTATGGGGAGAGAGAGGGGTTACTAGTCCCTCTGTAGGGGAGAAAGGGAGTTCTAGTCCCTCTGTAGGGGAAAAATGGGGTTCTAGACCCTCTGCAGGGGAGAGAGAGGGGTTAATAGTCCCTCTGTAGGGGAGAAAGGGGGTTCTAGTCCCTCTGTAGGGGAGAGAGAGGGGTTATAAGTCCCTCTGTAGGGGAGAGAGAGGGGTTACTAGTCCCTCTATGGGGAGAAAGAGGAGTTAATAGTCCCTCTGTATGGGAGAAAGAGGGTTCTAGTCCCTCTGTAGGGGAGAGAGAGGGGTTACTAGTCCCTCTATGGGGAGAGAGAGGGGTTACTAGTCACTCTATGGGGAGAGAGAGGGGTTACGTGTCCCTCTGTAGGGGTGAAAGGGGGTACTAGTCCCTCTGTAGGGGAGAGAGAGGGGTTACTAGTCCCTCTATGGGGAGAGAGAGGGGTTACTAGTCACTCTATGGGGAGAGAGAGGGGTTACTAGTCCCTCTGTGGGGAGAGAGAGGGGTTACTACTCCCTCTGTAGGAGAGAAAGGGGGTTCTAGTCCCTCTGTAGGGGAGAAAGGGGGTTCTAGACCCTATGTAGGGGAGAGAGAGGGGTTACTAATCCCTCTGTAGGGGAGAGAGAGGGGTTACTAGTCCCTCTGTAGGGGAGAGAGGGGTTACTAGTCCCTCTATGGGGAGAGAGAGGGGTTACTAGTCCCTCTGTAGGGGAGAAAGGGGGTTCTAGTCCCTCTGTAGGGGAGAGAGAGGGGTTACTAGTCCCTCTGTAGGGGAGAAGGGGGGTTACTAGTCCCTCTGTAGGGAGAGAGAGGGGTTACTAGTCCCTCTATGGGGAGAGAGAGGGGTTAATAGTCCATCTGTAGGGGAGAAAGGGGGTTCTAGTCCCTCTGTAGGGGAGAAAGGGGGTTCTAGTCCCTCTGTAGGGGAGAGAGAGGGGTTATAAGTCCCTCTGTAGGGGAGAGAGAGGGGTTACTAGTCCATCTATGGGGAGAAAGAGGAGTTAATAGTCCCTCTGTATGGGAGAAAGAGGGTTCTAGTCCCTCTGTAGGGGAGAGAGAGGGGTTACTAGTCCCTCTATGGGGAGAGAGAGGGGTTACTAGTCACTCTATGGGGAGAGAGAGGGGTTACGTGTCCCTCTGTAGGGGTGAAAGGGGGTACTAGTCCCTCTGTAGGGGAGAGAGAGGGGTTACTAGTCCCTCTATGGGGAGAGAGAGGGGTTACTAGTCACTCTATGGGGAGAGAGAGGGGTTACTAGTCCCTCTGTGGGGAGAGAGAGGGGTTACTACTCCCTCTGTAGGAGAGAAAGGGGGTTCTAGTCCCTCTGTAGGGGAGAGAGAGGGGTTACTAGTCCCTCTGTAGGGGAGAGAGAGGGGTTACTAGTCCCTCTATGGGGAGAGAGAGGGGTTACTAGTCACTCTATGGGGAGAGAGAGGGGTTACTAATCCCTCTGTAGGGGAGAAAGGGGGTTCTAGTCCCTCTGCAGGGGAGAGAGAGGGGTTACTAGTCCCTCTGTAGGGGAGAGAGAGTGGTTACTAGTCAGTCTATGGGGAGAAGAAGGAGTTACTAGTCCCTCTGTAGGGGAGAAAGGGGGTTCTAGTCCCTCTGTAGGGGTGAGAGAGGGGTTACTAGTCCCTCTGTAGGGGAGAGAGAGGGTTTACTAGTCCATCTATGGGGAGAAAAAGGAGTTACTAGTCCTTCTGTAGGGGAGAGAGAGGGGTTACTAGTCCCTCTATGGGGAGAGAGAGGGGTTACTAGTCACTCTATGGGGAGAGAGAGGGGTTACTAGTCCCTCTGTAGGGGAGAGAGAGGGGTTACTAGTCCCTCTATGGGGAGAGAGAGGGGTTACTAGTCACTCTATGGGGAGAGAGAGGGGTTACTAGTCCCTCTGTAGGGGTGAAAGGGGGTTCTAGTCCCTCTGTAGGGGAGAGAGAGGGGTTACTAGTCCCTCTATGGGGAGAGAGAGGGGTTACTAGTCACTCTATGGGGAGAGCGAGGGGTTACTAGTCCCTCTGTAGGGGTGAAAGGGGGTTCTAGTCCCTCTGTAGTGGAGAGAGAGGGGTTACTAGTCCCTCTATGGGGAGAGAGAGGGGTTACTAGTCCCTCTGTAGGGGAGAAAGGGGATTCTAGTCCCTCTGTAGGGGAGAAAGGGGGTTCTAGTCCCTCTGTAAGGGGAGAGAGAGGGGTTACTAGTTCCTCTGTAGGGGAGAGAGAGGGGTTACTAGTACCTCTATGGGGAGAGAGAGTGGTTACTCATCCCTCTGTAGGGGAGAAAGGGAGTTCTAGTCCCTCTGTAGGGGAGAGAGGGGTTACTAGTCCCTCTGTAGGGGAGAGAGAGGGGTTTACGAGTCCCTCTGCAGGGGAGAAAGGGGGTTCAAGTCCCTCTGTAGGGGAGAGAGAGGGGTTACTAGCCCCTCTGTAGGGGAGAGAGAGGGTTTACTAGTTCCTCTATGGGGAGAGAGAGGGGTTACTAGTCCCTCTGTAGGGGAGAAAGGGAGTTCTAGTCCCTCTGTAGGGGAAAAATGGGGTTCTAGACCCTCTGCAGGGGAGAGAGAGGGGTTAATAGTCCCTCTGTAGGGGAGAAAGGGGGTTCTAGTCCCTCTGTAGGGGAGAGAGAGGGGTTACTAATCCCTCTATGGGGATAGAGAGGGGTTACTAGTCCGTCTATGGGGAGAGAGAGGGGTTACTAGTCCCTCTGTAGGGGAGAAAGGGGGTTCTAGTCCCTCTGCAGGGGAGAGAAAGGGGTTACTAGTCCATCTGTAGGGGAGAGAGAGGGTTTACTAGTCCATCTATGGGGAGAAAAAGGAGTTACTAGTCCTTCTGTAGGGGAGAGAGAGGGGTTACTAGTCCCTCTGTAGGGGTGAAAGGGGGTACTAGTCCCTCTGTAGGGGAGAGAGAGGGGTTACTAGTCCCTCTATGGGGAGAGAGAGGGGTTACTAGTCACTCTATGGGGAGAGAGAGGGGTTACTAGTCCCTCTGTGGGGAGAGAGAGGGATTACTACTCCCTCTGTAGGAGAGAAAGGGGGTTCTAGTCCCTCTGTAGGGGAGAGAGAGGGGTTACTAGTCCCTCTGTAGGGGAGAGAGAGGGGTTACTAGTCCCTCTATGGGGAGAGAGAGGGGTTACTAGTCCCTCTATGGGGAGAGAGAGGGGTTACTAGTCACTCTATGGGGAGAGAGAGGGGTTACTAGTCCCTCTGTAGGGGAGAGAGAGGGGTTACTAGTCCCTCTATGGGGAGAGAGAGGGGTTACTAGTCACTCTATGGGGAGAGAGAGGGGTTACTAGTCCCTCTGTAGGGGTGAAAGGGGGTTCTAGTCCCTCTGTAGGGGAGAGAGAGGGGTTACTAGTCCCTCTATGGGGAGAGAGAGGGGTTACTAGTCACTCTATGGGGAGAGCGAGGGGTTACTAGTCCCTCTGTAGGGGTGAAAGGGGGTTCTAGTCCCTCTGTAGTGGAGAGAGAGGGGTTACTAGTCCCTCTATGGGGAGAGAGAGGGGTTACTAGTCCCTCTGTAGGGGAGAAAGGGGATTCTAGTCCCTCTGTAGGGGAGAAAGGGGGTTCTAGTCCCTCTGTAAGGGGAGAGAGAGGGGTTACTAGTTCCTCTGTAGGGGAGAGAGAGGGGTTACTAGTACCTCTATGGGGAGAGAGAGTGGTTACTCATCCCTCTGTAGGGGAGAAAGGGAGTTCTAGTCCCTCTGTAGGGGAGAGAGGGGTTACTAGTCCCTCTGTAGGGGAGAGAGAGGGGTTTACGAGTCCCTCTGCAGGGGAGAAAGGGGGTTCAAGTCCCTCTGTAGGGGAGAGAGAGGGGTTACTAGCCCCTCTGTAGGGGAGAGAGAGGGTTTACTAGTTCCTCTATGGGGAGAGAGAGGGGTTACTAGTCCCTCTGTAGGGGAGAAAGGGAGTTCTAGTCCCTCTGTAGGGGAAAAATGGGGTTCTAGACCCTCTGCAGGGGAGAGAGAGGGGTTAATAGTCCCTCTGTAGGGGAGAAAGGGGGTTCTAGTCCCTCTGTAGGGGAGAGAGAGGGGTTACTAATCCCTCTATGGGGATAGAGAGGGGTTACTAGTCCGTCTATGGGGAGAGAGAGGGGTTACTAGTCCCTCTGTAGGGGAGAAAGGGGGTTCTAGTCCCTCTGCAGGGGAGAGAAAGGGGTTACTAGTCCATCTGTAGGGGAGAGAGAGGGTTTACTAGTCCATCTATGGGGAGAAAAAGGAGTTACTAGTCCTTCTGTAGGGGAGAGAGAGGGGTTACTAGTCCCTCTGTAGGGGTGAAAGGGGGTACTAGTCCCTCTGTAGGGGAGAGAGAGGGGTTACTAGTCCCTCTATGGGGAGAGAGAGGGGTTACTAGTCACTCTATGGGGAGAGAGAGGGGTTACTAGTCCCTCTGTGGGGAGAGAGAGGGATTACTACTCCCTCTGTAGGAGAGAAAGGGGGTTCTAGTCCCTCTGTAGGGGAGAGAGAGGGGTTACTAGTCCCTCTGTAGGGGAGAGAGAGGGGTTACTAGTCCCTCTATGGGGAGAGAGAGGGGTTACTAGTCACTCTATGGGGAGAGAGAGGGGTTACTAATCCCTCTGTAGGGGAGAAAGGGGGTTCTAGTCCCTCTGCAGGGGAGAGAGAGGGGTTACTAGTCCCTCTGTAGGGGAGAGAGAGTGGTTACTAGTCAGTCTATGGGGAGAAGAAGGAGTTACTAGTCCCTCTGTAGGGGAGAAATGGGGTTCTAGTCCCTCTGTAGGGGAGAGAGAGTGGTTACTAGTCAGTCTATGGGGAGAAGAAGGAGTTACTAGTCCCTCTGTAGGGGAGAAATGGGGTTCTAGTCCCTCTGTAGGGGAGAGAGAGGGGTTACTAGTCCCTCTGTAGGGGTGAAAGGGGGTACTAGTCCCTCTGTAGGGGAGAGAGAGGGGTTACTAGTCCCTCTATGGGGAGAGAGAGGGGTTACTAGTCACTCTATGGGGAGAGAGAGGGGTTACTAGTCCCTCTGTGGGGAGAGAGAGGGATTACTACTCCCTCTGTAGGAGAGAAAGGGGGTTCTAGTCCCTCTGTAGGGGAGAGAGAGGGGTTACTAGTCCCTCTGTAGGGGAGAGAGAGGGGTTACTAGTCCCTCTATGGGGAGAGAGAGGGGTTACTAGTCCCTCTATGGGGAGAGAGAGGGGTTACTAGTCACTCTATGGGGAGAGAGAGGGGTTACTAGTCCCTCTGTAGGGGAGAGAGAGGGGTTACTAGTCCCTCTATGGGGAGAGAGAGGGGTTACTAGTCACTCTATGGGGAGAGAGAGGGGTTACTAGTCCCTCTGTAGGGGTGAAAGGGGGTTCTAGTCCCTCTGTAGGGGAGAGAGAGGGGTTACTAGTCCCTCTATGGGGAGAGAGAGGGGTTACTAGTCACTCTATGGGGAGAGCGAGGGGTTACTAGCCCCTCTGTAGGGGTGAAAGGGGGTTCTAGTCCCTCTGTAGTGGAGAGAGAGGGGTTACTAGTCCCTCTATGGGGAGAGAGAGGGGTTACTAGTCCCTCTGTAGGGGAGAAAGGGGATTCTAGTCCCTCTGTAGGGGAGAAAGGGGGTTCTAGACCCTCTGCAGGGGAGAGAGAGGGGTTAATAGTCCCTCTGTAGGGGAGAAAGGGGGTTCTAGTCCCTCTGTAGGGGAGAGAGAGGGGTTACTAATCCCTCTATGGGGATAGAGAGGGGTTACTAGTCCGTCTATGGGGAGAGAGAGGGGTTACTAGTCCCTCTGTAGGGGAGAAAGGGGGTTCTAGTCCCTCTGCAGGGGAGAGAAAGGGGTTACTAGTCCATCTGTAGGGGAGAGAGAGGGTTTACTAGTCCATCTATGGGGAGAAAAAGGAGTTACTAGTCCTTCTGTAGGGGAGAGAGAGGGGTTACTAGTCCCTCTGTAGGGGTGAAAGGGGGTACTAGTCCCTCTGTAGGGGAGAGAGAGGGGTTACTAGTCCCTCTATGGGGAGAGAGAGGGGTTACTAGTCACTCTATGGGGAGAGAGAGGGGTTACTAGTCCCTCTGTGGGGAGAGAGAGGGATTACTACTCCCTCTGTAGGAGAGAAAGGGGGTTCTAGTCCCTCTGTAGGGGAGAGAGAGGGGTTACTAGTCCCTCTGTAGGGGAGAGAGAGGGGTTACTAGTCCCTCTATGGGGAGAGAGAGGGGTTACTAGTCCCTCTATGGGGAGAGAGAGGGGTTACTAGTCACTCTATGGGGAGAGAGAGGGGTTACTAGTCCCTCTGTAGGGGAGAGAGAGGGGTTACTAGTCCCTCTATGGGGAGAGAGAGGGGTTACTAGTCACTCTATGGGGAGAGAGAGGGGTTACTAGTCCCTCTGTAGGGGTGAAAGGGGGTTCTAGTCCCTCTGTAGGGGAGAGAGAGGGGTTACTAGTCCCTCTATGGGGAGAGAGAGGGGTTACTAGTCACTCTATGGGGAGAGCGAGGGGTTACTAGTCCCTCTGTAGGGGTGAAAGGGGGTTCTAGTCCCTCTGTAGTGGAGAGAGAGGGGTTACTAGTCCCTCTATGGGGAGAGAGAGGGGTTACTAGTCCCTCTGTAGGGGAGAAAGGGGATTCTAGTCCCTCTGTAGGGGAGAAAGGGGGTTCTAGTCCCTCTGTAAGGGGAGAGAGAGGGGTTACTAGTTCCTCTGTAGGGGAGAGAGAGGGGTTACTAGTACCTCTATGGGGAGAGAGAGTGGTTACTCATCCCTCTGTAGGGGAGAAAGGGAGTTCTAGTCCCTCTGTAGGGGAGAGAGGGGTTACTAGTCCCTCTGTAGGGGAGAGAGAGGGGTTTACGAGTCCCTCTGCAGGGGAGAAAGGGGGTTCAAGTCCCTCTGTAGGGGAGAGAGAGGGGTTACTAGCCCCTCTGTAGGGGAGAGAGAGGGTTTACTAGTTCCTCTATGGGGAGAGAGAGGGGTTACTAGTCCCTCTGTAGGGGAGAAAGGGAGTTCTAGTCCCTCTGTAGGGGAAAAATGGGGTTCTAGACCCTCTGCAGGGGAGAGAGAGGGGTTAATAGTCCCTCTGTAGGGGAGAAAGGGGGTTCTAGTCCCTCTGTAGGGGAGAGAGAGGGGTTACTAATCCCTCTATGGGGATAGAGAGGGGTTACTAGTCCGTCTATGGGGAGAGAGAGGGGTTACTAGTCCCTCTGTAGGGGAGAAAGCGGGTTCTAGTCCCTCTGCAGGGGAGAGAAAGGGGTTACTAGTCCATCTGTAGGGGAGAGAGAGGGTTTACTAGTCCATCTATGGGGAGAAAAAGGAGTTACTAGTCCTTCTGTAGGGGAGAGAGAGGGGTTACTAGTCCCTCTGTAGGGGTGAAAGGGGGTACTAGTCCCTCTGTAGGGGAGAGAGAGGGGTTACTAGTCCCTCTATGGGGAGAGAGAGGGGTTACTAGTCACTCTATGGGGAGAGAGAGGGGTTACTAGTCCCTCTGTGGGGAGAGAGAGGGATTACTACTCCCTCTGTAGGAGAGAAAGGGGGTTCTAGTCCCTCTGTAGGGGAGAGAGAGGGGTTACTAGTCCCTCTGTAGGGGAGAGAGAGGGGTTACTAGTCCCTCTATGGGGAGAGAGAGGGGTTACTAGTCACTCTATGGGGAGAGAGAGGGGTTACTAATCCCTCTGTAGGGGAGAAAGGGGGTTCTAGTCCCTCTGCAGGGGAGAGAGAGGGGTTACTAGTCCCTCTGTAGGGGAGAGAGAGTGGTTACTAGTCAGTCTATGGGGAGAAGAAGGAGTTACTAGTCCCTCTGTAGGGGAGAAATGGGGTTCTAGTCCCTCTGTAGGGGAGAGAGAGTGGTTACTAGTCAGTCTATGGGGAGAAGAAGGAGTTACTAGTCCCTCTGTAGGGGAGAAATGGGGTTCTAGTCCCTCTGTAGGGGAGAGAGAGGGGTTACGAGTCCCTCTGTAGGGGTGAAAGGGGGTACTAGTCCCTCTGTAGGGGAGAGAGAGGGGTTACTAGTCCCTCTATGGGGAGAGAGAGGGGTTACTAGTCACTCTATGGGGAGAGAGAGGGGTTACTAGTCCCTCTGTGGGGAGAGAGAGGGATTACTACTCCCTCTGTAGGAGAGAAAGGGGGTTCTAGTCCCTCTGTAGGGGAGAGAGAGGGGTTACTAGTCCCTCTGTAGGGGAGAGAGAGGGGTTACTAGTCCCTCTATGGGGAGAGAGAGGGGTTACTAGTCCCTCTATGGGGAGAGAGAGGGGTTACTAGTCACTCTATGGGGAGAGAGAGGGGTTACTAGTCCCTCTGTAGGGGAGAGAGAGGGGTTACTAGTCCCTCTATGGGGAGAGAGAGGGGTTACTAGTCACTCTATGGGGAGAGAGAGGGGTTACTAGTCCCTCTGTAGGGGTGAAAGGGGGTTCTAGTCCCTCTGTAGGGGAGAGAGAGGGGTTACTAGTCCCTCTATGGGGAGAGAGAGGGGTTACTAGTCACTCTATGGGGAGAGCGAGGGGTTACTAGCCCCTCTGTAGGGGTGAAAGGGGGTTCTAGTCCCTCTGTAGTGGAGAGAGAGGGGTTACTAGTCCCTCTATGGGGAGAGAGAGGGGTTACTAGTCCCTCTGTAGGGGAGAAAGGGGATTCTAGTCCCTCTGTAGGGGAGAAAGGGGGTTCTAGTCCCTCTGTAAGGGGAGAGAGAGGGGTTACTAGTTCCTCTGTAGGGGAGAGAGAGGGGTTACTAGTACCTCTATGGGGAGAGAGAGTGGTTACTCATCCCTCTGTAGGGGAGAAAGGGAGTTCTAGTCCCTCTGTAGGGGAGAGAGGGGTTACTAGTCCCTCTGTAGGGGAGAGAGAGGGGTTTACGAGTCCCTCTGCAGGGGAGAAAGGGGGTTCAAGTCCCTCTGTAGGGGAGAGAGAGGGGTTACTAGCCCCTCTGTAGGGGAGAGAGAGGGTTTACTAGTTCCTCTATGGGGAGAGAGAGGGGTTACTAGTCCCTCTGTAGGGGAGAAAGGGAGTTCTAGTCCCTCTGTAGGGGAAAAATGGGGTTCTAGACCCTCTGCAGGGGAGAGAGAGGGGTTAATAGTCCCTCTGTAGGGGAGAAAGGGGGTTCTAGTCCCTCTGTAGGGGAGAGAGAGGGGTTACTAATCCCTCTATGGGGATAGAGAGGGGTTACTAGTCCGTCTATGGGGAGAGAGAGGGGTTACTAGTCCCTCTGTAGGGGAGAAAGGGGGTTCTAGTCCCTCTGTAGGGGAGAGAGAGGGGTTACTAGTCCCTCTGTAGGGGAGAGAGAGGGGTTACTAGTCCCTCTATGGGGAGAGAGAGGGGTTACTAGTCACTCTATGGGGAGAGAGAGGGGTTACTAATCCCTCTGTAGGGGAGAAAGGGGGTTCTAGTCCCTCTGCAGGGGAGAGAGAGGGGTTACTAGTCCCTCTGTAGGGGAGAGAGAGTGGTTACTAGTCAGTCTATGGGGAGAAGAAGGAGTTACTAGTCCCTCTGTAGGGGAGAAATGGGGTTCTAGTCCCTCTGTAGGGGAGAGAGAGTGGTTACTAGTCAGTCTATGGGGAGAAGAAGGAGTTACTAGTCCCTCTGTAGGGGAGAAATGGGGTTCTAGTCCCTCTGTAGGGGAGAGAGAGGGGTTACTAGTCCCTCTGTAGGGGTGAAAGGGGGTACTAGTCCCTCTGTAGGGGAGAGAGAGGGGTTACTAGTCCCTCTATGGGGAGAGAGAGGGGTTACTAGTCACTCTATGGGGAGAGAGAGGGGTTACTAGTCCCTCTGTGGGGAGAGAGAGGGATTACTACTCCCTCTGTAGGAGAGAAAGGGGGTTCTAGTCCCTCTGTAGGGGAGAGAGAGGGGTTACTAGTCCCTCTGTAGGGGAGAGAGAGGGGTTACTAGTCCCTCTATGGGGAGAGAGAGGGGTTACTAGTCCCTCTATGGGGAGAGAGAGGGGTTACTAGTCACTCTATGGGGAGAGAGAGGGGTTACTAGTCCCTCTGTAGGGGAGAGAGAGGGGTTACTAGTCCCTCTATGGGGAGAGAGAGGGGTTACTAGTCACTCTATGGGGAGAGAGAGGGGTTACTAGTCCCTCTGTAGGGGTGAAAGGGGGTTCTAGTCCCTCTGTAGGGGAGAGAGAGGGGTTACTAGTCCCTCTATGGGGAGAGAGAGGGGTTACTAGTCACTCTATGGGGAGAGCGAGGGGTTACTAGCCCCTCTGTAGGGGTGAAAGGGGGTTCTAGTCCCTCTGTAGTGGAGAGAGAGGGGTTACTAGTCCCTCTATGGGGAGAGAGAGGGGTTACTAGTCCCTCTGTAGGGGAGAAAGGGGATTCTAGTCCCTCTGTAGGGGAGAAAGGGGGTTCTAGTCCCTCTGTAAGGGGAGAGAGAGGGGTTACTAGTTCCTCTGTAGGGGAGAGAGAGGGGTTACTAGTACCTCTATGGGGAGAGAGAGTGGTTACTCATCCCTCTGTAGGGGAGAAAGGGAGTTCTAGTCCCTCTGTAGGGGAGAGAGGGGTTACTAGTCCCTCTGTAGGGGAGAGAGAGGGGTTTACGAGTCCCTCTGCAGGGGAGAAAGGGGGTTCAAGTCCCTCTGTAGGGGAGAGAGAGGGGTTACTAGCCCCTCTGTAGGGGAGAGAGAGGGTTTACTAGTTCCTCTATGGGGAGAGAGAGGGGTTACTAGTCCCTCTGTAGGGGAGAAAGGGAGTTCTAGTCCCTCTGTAGGGGAAAAATGGGGTTCTAGACCCTCTGCAGGGGAGAGAGAGGGGTTAATAGTCCCTCTGTAGGGGAGAAAGGGGGTTCTAGTCCCTCTGTAGGGGAGAGAGAGGGGTTACTAATCCCTCTATGGGGATAGAGAGGGGTTACTAGTCCGTCTATGGGGAGAGAGAGGGGTTACTAGTCCCTCTGTAGGGGAGAAAGGGGGTTCTAGTCCCTCTGCAGGGGAGAGAAAGGGGTTACTAGTCCATCTGTAGGGGAGAGAGAGGGTTTACTAGTCCATCTATGGGGAGAAAAAGGAGTTACTAGTCCTTCTGTAGGGGAGAGAGAGGGGTTACTAGTCCCTCTGTAGGGGTGAAAGGGGGTACTAGTCCCTCTGTAGGGGAGAGAGAGGGGTTACTAGTCCCTCTATGGGGAGAGAGAGGGGTTACTAGTCACTCTATGGGGAGAGAGAGGGGTTACTAGTCCCTCTGTGGGGAGAGAGAGGGATTACTACTCCCTCTGTACGAGAGAAAGGGGGTTCTAGTCCCTCTGTAGGGGAGAGAGAGGGGTTACTAGTCCCTCTGTAGGGGAGAGAGAGGGGTTACTAGTCCCTCTATGGGGAGAGAGAGGGGTTACTAGTCACTCTATGGGGAGAGAGAGGGGTTACTAATCCCTCTGTAGGGGAGAAAGGGGGTTCTAGTCCCTCTGCAGGGGAGAGAGAGGGGTTACTAGTCCCTCTGTAGGGGAGAGAGAGTGGTTACTAGTCAGTCTATGGGGAGAAGAAGGAGTTACTAGTCCCTCTGTAGGGGAGAAATGGGGTTCTAGTCCCTCTGTAGGGGAGAGAGAGGGGTTACTAGTCCCTCTGTAGGGGAGAGAGAGGGTTTACTAGTCCATCTATGGGGAGAAAAAGGAGTTACTAGTCCTTCTGTAGGGGAGAGAGAGGGGTTACTAGTCCCTCTATGGGGAGAGAGAGGGGTTACTAGTCACTCTATGGGGAGAGAGTGGGGTTACTAGTCCCTCTGTAGGGGAGAGAGAGGGATTACTAGTCCCTCTATGGGGAGAGAGAGGGGTTACTAGTCACTCTGTGGGGAGAGAGAGGGGTTACTAGTCCCTCTGTAGGGGTGAAAGGGGGTTCTAGTCCCTCTGTAGGGGAGAGAGAGGGGTTACTAGTCCCTCTATGGGGAGAGAGAGGGGTTACTAGTCACTCTATAGGGAGAGCGAGGGGTTACTAGTCCCTCTGTAGGGGTGAAAGGGGGTTCTGGTCCCTCTGTAGTGGAGAGAGAGGGGTTACTAGTCCCTCTATGGGGAGAGAGAGGGGTTACTAGTCCCTCTGTAGGGGAGAAAGGGGATTCTAGTCCCTCTGTAGGGGAGAAAGGGGGTTCTAGTCCCTCTGTAAGGGGAGAGAGAGGGGTTACTAGTCCCTCTGTAGGGGAGAGAGAGGGGTTACTAGTACCTCTATGGGGAGAGAGAGTGGTTACTCATCCCTCTGTAGGGGAGAAAGGGAGTTCTAGTCCCTCTGTAGGGGAGAGAGGGGTTACTAGTCCCTCTGTAGGGGAGAGAGAGGGGTTACGAGTCCCTCTGCAGGGGAGAAAGGGGGTTCAAGTCCCTCTGTAGGGGAGAGAGAGGGGTTACTAGCCCCTCTGTAGGGGAGAGAGAGGGTTTACTAGTTCCTCTATGGGGAGAGAGAGGGGTTACTACTCCCTCTGTAGGAGAGAAAGGGGGTTCTAGTCCCTCTGTAGGGGAGAGAGAGGGGTTACTAGTCCCTCTGTAGGGGAGAGAGAGGGGTTACTAGTCCCTCTATGGGGAGAGAGAGGGGTTACTAGTCACTCTATGGGGAGAGAGAGGGGTTACTAATCCCTCTGTAGGGGAGAAAGGGGGTTCTAGTCCCTCTGCAGGGGAGAGAGAGGGGTTACTAGTCCCTCTGTAGGGGAGAGAGAGGGTTTACTAGTCCATCTATGGGGAGAAAAAGGAGTTACTAGTCCTTCTGTAGGGGAGAGAGAGGGGTTACTAGTCCCGCTATGGGGAGAGAGAGGGGTTACTAGTCACTCTATGGGGAGAGAGAGGGGTTACTAGTCCCTCTGTAGGGGAGAGAGAGGGGTTACTAGTCCCTCTATGGGGAGAGAGAGGGGTTACTAGTCACTCTATGGGGAGAGAGAGGGGTTACTAGTCCCTCTGTAGGGGTGAAAGGGGGTTCTAGTCCCTCTGTAGGGGAGAGAGAGGGGTTACTAGTCCCTCTATGGGGAGAGAGAGGGGTTACTAGTCACTCTATGGGGAGAGCGAGGGGTTACTAGTCCCTCTGTAGGGGTGAAAGGGGGTTCTAGTCCCTCTGTAGGGGAGAGAGAGGGGTTACTAGTCCCTCTATGGGGAGAGAGAGGGGTTACTAGTCCCTCTATGGGGAGAGAGAGGGGTTACTAGTCCCTCTGTAGGGGAGAAAGGGGATTCTAGTCCCTCTGTAGGGGAGAAAGGGGGTTCTAGTCCCTCTGTAAGGGGAGAGAGAGGGGTTACTAGTTCCTCTGTAGGGGAGAGAGAGGGGTTACTAGTACCTCTATGGGGAGAGAGAGTGGTTACTCATCCCTCTGTAGGGGAGAAAGGGAGTTCTAGTCCCTCTGTAGGGGAGAGAGGGGTTACTAGTCCCTCTGTAGGGGAGAGAGAGGGGTTACTAGTCCCTCTGTAGGGGAGAAAGGGAGTTCTAGTCCCTCTGTAGGGGAGAAAGGGGGTTCTAGTCCCTCTGTAAGGGGAGAGAGAGGGGTTACTAGTCCCTCTGTAGGGGAGAGAGGGGTTACTAGTCCCTCTATGGGGAGAGAGAGGGGTTACTAGTCCCTCTGTAGGGGAGAAAGGGGGTTCTAGTCCCTCTGTAGGGGAGAGAGAGGGGTTACTAGTCCCTCTGTAGGGGAGAAGGGGGGTTACTAGTCCCTCTGTAGGGAGAGAGAGGGGTTACTAGTCCCTCTATTGGGAGAGAGAGGGGTTAATAGTCCCTCTGTAGGGGAGAAAGGGGGTTCTAGTCCCTCTGTAGGGGAGAAAGGGGGTTCTAGTCCCTCTGTAGGGGAGAGAGAGGATTTACTAGTCCCTCTGTAGGGGAGAGAGAGGGGTTACTAGTCCCTCTGTAGGGGAGAAAGGGGGTTCTAGTCCCTCTGTAGGGGAGAGAGAGGGGTTATAAGTCCCTCTGTAGGGGAGAGAGAGGGGTTACTAGTCCATCTATGGGGGAGAAAGAGGAGTTAATAGTCCCTCTGTATGGGAGAAAGAGGGTTCTAGTCCCTCTGTAGGGGAGAGAGAGGGGTTACTAGTCCCTCTATGGGGAGAGAGAGGGGTTACTAGTCACTCTATGGGGAGAGAGAGGGGTTACGTGTCCCTCTGTAGGGGTGAAAGGGGGTACTAGTCCCTCTGTAGGGGAGAGAGAGGGGTTACTAGTCCCTCTATGGGGAGAGAGAGGGGTTACTAGTCACTCTATGGGGAGAGAGAGGGGTTACTAGTCCCTCTGTGGGGAGAGAGAGGGGTTACTACTCCCTCTGTAGGAGAGAAAGGGGGTTCTAGTCCCTCTGTAGGGGAGAAAGGGGGATCTAGACCCTATGTAGGGGAGAGAGAGGGGTTACTAATCCCTCTGTAGGGGAGAGAGAGGGGTTACTAGTCCCTCTGTAGGGGAGAGAGGGGTTACTAGTCCCTCTATGGGGAGAGAGAGGGGTTACTAGTCCCTCTGTAGGGGAGAAAGGGGGTTCTAGTCCCTCTGTAGGGGAGAGAGAGGGGTTACTAGTCCCTCTGTAGGGGAGAAGGGGGGTTACTAGTCCCTCTGTAGGGAGAGAGAGGGGTTACTAGTCCCTCTATGGGGAGAGAGAGGGGTTAATAGTCCCTCTGTAGGGGAGAAAGGGGGTTCTAGTCCCTCTGTAGGGGAGAAAGGGGGTTCTAGTCCCTCTGTAGGGGAGAGAGAGGGGTTATAAGTCCCTCTGTAGGGGAGAGAGAGGGGTTACTAGTCCATCTATGGGGAGAAAGTGGAGTTAATAGTCCCTCTGTATGGGAGAAAGAGGGTTCTAGTCCCTCTGTAGGGGAGAGAGAGGGGTTACTAGTCCCTCTATGGGGAGAGAGAGGGGTTACTAGTCACTCTATGGGGAGAGAGAGGGGTTATGTGTCCCTCTGTAGGGGTGAAAGGGGGTACTAGTCCCTCTGTAGGGGAGAGAGAGGGGTTACTAGTCCCTCTATGGGGAGAGAGAGGGGTTACTAGTCACTCTATGGGGAGAGAGAGGGGTTACTAGTCCCTCTGTGGGGAGAGAGAGGGGTTACTACTCCCTCTGTAGGAGAGAAAGGGGGTTCTAGTCCCTCTGTAGGGGAGAGAGAGGGGTTACTAGTCCCTCTGTAGGGGAGAGAGAGGGGTTACTAGTCCCTCTATGGGGAGAGAGAGGGGTTACTAGTCACTCTATGGGGAGAGAGAGGGGTTACTAATCCCTCTGTAGGGGAGAAAGGGGGTTCTAGTCCCTCTGCAGGGGAGAGAGAGGGGTTACTAGTCCCTCTGTAGGGGAGAGAGAGTGGTTACTAGTCAGTCTATGGGGAGAAGAAGGAGTTACTAGTCCCTCTGTAGGGGAGAAAGGGGGTTCTAGTCCCTCTGTAGGGGAGAGAGAGGGGTTACTAGTCCATCTATGGGGAGAAAGTGGAGTTAATAGTCCCTCTGTATGGGAGAAAGAGGGTTCTAGTCCCTCTGTAGGGGAGAGAGAGGGGTTACTAGTCCCTCTATGGGGAGAGAGAGGGGTTACTAGTCACTCTATGGGGAGAGAGAGGGGTTATGTGTCCCTCTGTAGGGGTGAAAGGGGGTACTAGTCCCTCTGTAGGGGAGAGAGAGGGGTTACTAGTCCCTCTATGGGGAGAGAGAGGGGTTACTAGTCACTGTATGGGGAGAGAGAGGGGTTACTAGTCCCTCTGTGGGGAGAGAGAGGGGTTACTACTCCCTCTGTAGGAGAGAAAGGGGGTTCTAGTCCCTCTGTAGGGGAGAGAGAGGGGTTACTAGTCCCTCTGTAGGGGAGAGAGAGGGGTTACTAGTCCCTCTATGGGGAGAGAGAGGGGTTACTAGTCACTCTATGGGGAGAGAGAGGGGTTACTAATCCCTCTGTAGGGGAGAAAGGGGGTTCTAGTCCCTCTGCAGGGGAGAGAGAGGGGTTACTAGTCCCTCTGTAGGGGAGAGAGAGTGGTTACTAGTCAGTCTATGGGGAGAAGAAGGAGTTACTAGTCCCTCTGTAGGGGAGAAAGGGGGTTCTAGTCCCTCTGTAGGGGAGAAAGAGGGTTCTAGTCCCTCTGTAGGGGAGAGAGAGGGGTTACTAGTCCCTCTGTAGGGGAGAGAGAGGTGTTACTAGTCCCTCTGTAGGGGAGAGAGAGGGGTTACTAGTCCCTCTGTAGGGGAGAGAGAGGGGTTAATAGTCCCTCTGTAGGGGAGAGAGAGGGGTTACTAGTCCATCTATGAGGAGAGAGAGGGGTTACTAGTCTGTCTATGGGGAGATAGAGGGGTTACTAGTCCCTCTATGGGGAGAGAGAGGGGTTACTAGTCCCTCTATGGGGAGAGAGAGGGGTTACTAGTCCCTCTATGGGGAGAGATAGGGGTTACTAGTCCCTCTGTAGGGGAGAAAGGGGGTTCTAGTCCCTCTGTAGGGGAGAGAGAGGGGTTACTAGTCCCTCTGTAGGGGAGAAGGGGGGTTACTAGTCCCTCTGTAGGGAGAGAGAGGGGTTACTAGTCCCTCTATGGGGAGAGAGAGGGGTTAATAGTCCCTCTGTAGGGGAGAAAGGGGGTTATAGTCCCTCTGTAGGGGAGAAAGGGGGTTCTAGTCCCTCTGTAGGGGAGAGAGAGGATTTACTAGTCCCTCTGTAGGGGAGAGAGAGGGGTTACTAGTCCCTCTGTAGGGGAGAAAGGGGGTTCTAGTCCCTCTGTAGGGGAGAGAGAGGGGTTACAAGATCCTCTATTGGGAGAGAGAGGGGTTACTAGTCACTCTATGGGGAGAGAGAGGGGTTACTAGTCCCTCTGTAGGGGTGAAAGGGGGTTCTAGTCCCTCTGTAGGGGAGAGGGGGGGGTTACTAGTCCCTCTATGGGGAGAGAGAGGGGTTACTAGTCCCTCTGTAGGGGAGAAAGGGGGTTCTAGTCCGTCTGTAGGGGAGAGAGAGGGGTTACTAGTCCCTTTATGGGGAGAGAGAGGGGTTACTAGTCCCTCTGTAGGGGAGAAAGGGAGTTCTAGTCCCTCTGTAAGGGGAGAGACAGGGGTTACTAGTCCCTCTGTAGGGGAGAAAGGGGGTTCTAGTCCCTCTGTAGGGGAGAAAGGGGGTTCTAGTCCCTCTGTAAGGGGAGAAAGGGGGTTCTAGTCCCTCTGTAAGGGGAGAGAGAGGGGTTACTAGTTCCTCTGTATGGGAGAGAGAGGGGTTACTAGTCCCTCTATGGGAGAGAGAGGGGTTACTAGTCCATCTATGGGGAGAAAAAGGAGTTACTAGTCCTTCTGTAGGGGAGAGAGAGGGGTTACTAGTCCCTCTATGGGGAGAGAGAGGGGTTACTAGTCACTCTATGGGGAGAGAGAGGGGTTACTAGTCCCTCTGTAGTGGAGAGAGAGGGGTTACTAGTCCCTCTATGGGGAGAGAGAGGGGTTACTAGTCACTCTATGGGGAGAGAGACGGGTTACTCGTCCCTCTGTAGGGGTGAAAGGGGGTTCTAGTCCCTCTGTAGGGGAGAGAGAGGGGTTACTAGTCCCTCTATGGGGAGAGAGAGGGGTTACTAGTCACTCTATGGGGAGAGCGAGGGGTTACTAGTCCCTCTGTAGGGGTGAAAGGGGGTTCTAGTCCCTCTGTAGTGGAGAGAGAGGGGTTACTAGTCCCTCTATGGGGAGAGAGAGGGGTTACTAGTCCCTCTGTAGGGGAGAAAGGGGATTCTAGCCCCTCTGTAGGGGAGAGAGAGGGGTTACTAGTCCCTCTGTAGGGGAGAAAGGGGGTTCTAGTCCCTCTGCAGGGGAGAGAGAGGGGTTACTAGTCCCTCTGTAGGGGAGAAAGGGGGTTCTAGTCCCTCTGTAGGGGAGAGAGAGGGGTTACTAGTCCCTCTATGGGGATAGAGAGGGGTTACTAGTCCGTCTATGGGGAGAGAGAGGGGTTACTAGTCCCTCTGTAGGGGAGAAAGGGGGTTCTAGTCCCTCTGCAGGGGAGAGAGAGGGGTTACTAGTCCCTCTGTAGGGGAGAGAGAGGGTTTACTAGTCCCTCTATGGGGAGAGAGAGGGGTTACTAGTCCCTCTATGGGGAGAGAGAGGGGTTACTAGTCCCTCTGTAGGGGAGAAAGGGAGTTCTAGTCCCTCTGTAGGGGAGAAAGGGGGTTCTAGACCCTGTATGGGGAGAAAGGGGGTTCTAGTCCCTCTGTAGGGGAGAGAGAGGGGTTACTAGTCCCTCTATGGGGATAGAGAGGGGTTACTAGTCCGTCTATGGGGAGAGAGAGGGGTTACTAGTCCCTCTGTAGGGGAGAAAGGGGGTTCTAGTCCCTCTGCAGGGGAGAGAGAGGGGTTACTAGTCCCTCTGTAGGGGAGAGAGAGGGTTTACTAGTCCCTCTATGGGGAGAGAGAGGGGTTACTAGTCCCTCTGTAGGGGAGAAAGGGAGTTCTAGTCCCTCTGTAGGGGAGAAAGGGGGTTCTAGACCCTGTATGGGGAGAGAGAGGGGTTACTAGTCTGTCTATGGGGAGAGAGAGGGGTTACTAGTCCCTCTATGGGGAGAGAGAGGGGTTACTAGTCCCTCTATGGGGAGAGAGAGGGGTTACTAGTCCCTCTGTAGGGGAGAAAGGGGGTTCTAGTCCCTCTGTAGGGGAGAGAGAGGGGTTACTAGTCCCTCTGTAGGGGAGAGAGAGGGGTTACTAGTCCCTCTGTAGGGGAGAGAGAGGGTTTACTAGTCCCTCTATGGGGAGAGAGAGGGGTTACTAGTCCCTCTATGGGGAGAGAGAGGGGTTACTAGTCCCTCTGTAGGGGAGAAAGGGAGTTCTAGTCCCTCTGTAGGGGAGAAAGGGGGTTCTAGACCCTGTATGGGGAGAAAGGGGGTTCTAGTCCCTCTGTAGGGGAGAGAGAGGGGTTACTAGTCCCTCTATGGGGATAGAGAGGGGTTACTAGTCCGTCTATGGGGAGAGAGAGGGGTTACTAGTCCCTCTGTAGGGGAGAAAGGGGGTTCTAGTCCCTCTGCAGGGGAGAGAGAGGGGTTACTAGTCCCTCTGTAGGGGAGAGAGAGGGTTTACTAGTCCCTCTATGGGGAGAGAGAGGGGTTACTAGTCCCTCTGTAGGGGAGAAAGGGAGTTCTAGTCCCTCTGTAGGGGAGAAAGGGGGTTCTAGACCCTGTATGGGGAGAGAGAGGGGTTACTAGTCTGTCTATGGGGAGAGAGAGGGGTTACTAGTCCCTCTATGGGGAGAGAGAGGGGTTACTAGTCCCTCTATGGGGAGAGAGAGGGGTTACTAGTCCCTCTGTAGGGGAGAAAGGGGGTTCTAGTCCCTCTGTAGGGGAGAGAGAGGGGTTACTAGTCCCTCTGTAGGGGAGAAAGGGGGTTCTAGTCCCTCTGCAGGGGAGAGAGAGGTGTTACTAGTCCCTCTGTAGGGGAGAGAGAGGGTTTACTAGTCCCTCTATGGGGAGAGAGAGGGGTTACTAGTCCCTCTGTAGGGGAGAAAGGGAGTTCTAGTCCCTCTGTAGGGGAGAAAGGGGGTTCTAGACCCTGTATGGGGAGAGAGAGGGGTTACTAGTCCGTCTATGGGGAGAGAGAGGGGTTACTAGTCCCTCTATGGGGAGAGAGAGGGGTTACTAGTCCCTCTATGGGGAGAGAGAGGGGTTACTAGTCCCTCTGTAGGGGAGAAAGGGGGTTCTAGTCCCTCTGTAGGGGAGAGAGAGGGGTTACTAGTCCCTCTGTAGGGGAGAAAGGGGGTTCTAGTCCCTCTGTAGGGGAGAGAGAGGGGTTACTAGTCCCTCTATGGGGATAGAGAGGGGTTACTAGTCCGTCTATGGGGAGAGAGAGGGGTTACTAGTCCCTCTGTAGGGGAGAAAGGGGGTTCTAGTCCCTCTGCAGGGGAGAGAGAGGGGTTACTAGTCCCTCTGTAGGGGAGAGAGAGGGTTTACTAGTCCCTCTATGGGGAGAGAGAGGGGTTACTAGTCCCTCTGTAGGGGAGAAAGGGAGTTCTAGTCCCTCTGTAGGGGAGAAAGGGGGTTCTAGACCCTGTATGGGGAGAGAGAGGGGTTACTAGTCTGTCTATGGGGAGAGAGAGGGGTTACTAGTCCCTCTATGGGGAGAGAGAGGGGTTACTAGTCCCTCTATGGGGAGAGAGAGGGGTTACTAGTCCCTCTGTAGGGGAGAAAGGGGGTTCTAGTCCCTCTGTAGGGGAGAGAGAGGGGTTACTAGTCCCTCTGTAGGGGAGAAAGGGGGTTCTAGTCCCTCTGCAGGGGAGAGAGAGGTGTTACTAGTCCCTCTGTAGGGGAGAGAGAGGGTTTACTAGTCCCTCTATGGGGAGAGAGAGGGGTTACTAGTCCCTCTGTAGGGGAGAAAGGGAGTTCTAGTCCCTCTGTAGGGGAGAAAGGGGGTTCTAGACCCTGTATGGGGAGAGAGAGGGGTTACTAGTCCGTCTATGGGGAGAGAGAGGGGTTACTAGTCCCTCTATGGGGAGAGAGAGGGGTTACTAGTCCCTCTATGGGGAGAGAGAGGGGTTACTAGTCCCTCTGTAGGGGAGAAAGGGGGTTCTAGTCCCTCTGTAGGGGAGAGAGAGGGGTTACTAGTCCCTCTGTAGGGGAGAAAGGGGGTTCTAGTCCCTCTGTAGGGGAGAAAGGGGGTTCTAGTCCCTCTGTAAGGGGAGAGAGAGGGGTTACTAGTTCCTCTGTTTGGGAGAGAGAGGGGTTACTAGTCCCTCTATGGGGAGAGAGTGGTTACTAGTCCCTCTGTAGGGGAGAAAGGGAGTTCTAGTCCCTCTGTAGAGGAGAAAGGGGGTTCTAGTCCCCCTGTAGGGGAGAGAGGGGGGTTACTAGTCCCTCTGTATGGGAGAGAGAGGGGTTACTAGTCCATCTATGGGGAGAAAAAGGAGTTACTAGTCCTTCTGTAGGGGAGAGAGAGGGGTTACTAGTCCCCCTATGGGGAGAGAGAGGGGTTACTAGTCCCTCTGTAGGGGAGAGAGAGGGGTTACTAGTCCCTCTATGGGGAGAGAGACGGGTTACTAGTCACTCTATGGGGAGAGAGAGGGGTTACTAGCCCCTCTGTAGGGGTGAAAGGGGGTTCTAGTCCCTCTGTAGTGGAGAGAGAGGGGTTACTAGTCCCTCTATGGGGAGAGAGAGGGGTTACTAGTCCCTCTGTAGGGGAGAAAGGGGATTCTAGTCCCTCTGTAGGGGAGAAAGGGGGTTCTAGTCCCTCTGTAAGGGGAGAGAGAGGGGTTACTAGTTCCTCTGTAGGGGAGAGAGAGGGGTTACTAGTACCTCTATGGGGAGAGAGAGTGGTTACTCATCCCTCTGTAGGGGAGAAAGGGAGTTCTAGTCCCTCTGTAGGGGAGAGAGAGGGGTTACTAGTCCCTCTGTAGGGGAGAGAGAGGGGTTACGAGTCCCTCTGCAGGGGAGAAAGGGAGTTCAAGTCCCTCTGTAGGGGAGAGAGAGGGGTTACTAGCCCCTCTGTAGGGGAGAGAGAGGGTTTACTAGTTCCTCTATGGGGAGAGAGAGGGGTTACTAGTCCCTCTGTAGGGGAGAAAGGGAGTTCTAGTCCCTCTGTAGGGGAAAAGGGGGTTCTAGACCCTCTGCAGGGGAGAGAGAGGGGTTAATAGTCCCTCTATGGGGATAGAGAGGGGTTACTAGTCCCTCTGTAGGGGAGAAAGGGGGTTCTAGTCCCTCTGCAGGGGAGAGAGAGGGGTTACTAGTCCATCTGTAGAGGAGAGAGAGAGGTTACTAGTCCGTCTATGGGGAGAAGAAGGAGTTACTAGTCCCTCTGTAGGGGAGAAAGGGGGTTCTAGTCCCTCTGTAGGGGAGAGAGAGGGGTTACTAGTCCCTCGGTAGGGGAGAGAGAGGGTTTACTAGTCCCTCTATGGGGAGAGAGAGGGGTTACTAGTCCCTCTGTAGGGGAGAAAGGGAGTTCTAGTCCCTCTGTAGGGGAGAGAGAGGGGTTACTAGTCCCTCTATGGGGAGAGAGACGGGTTACTAGTCACTCTATGGGGAGAGAGAGGGGTTACTAGCCCCTCTGTAGGGGTGAAAGGGGGTTCTAGTCCCTCTGTAGTGGAGAGAGAGGGGTTACTAGTCCCTCTATGGGGAGAGAGAGGGGTTACTAGTCCCTCTGTAGGGGAGAAAGGGGATTCTAGTCCCTCTGTAGGGGAGAAAGGGGGTTCTAGTCCCTCTGTAAGGGGAGAGAGAGGGGTTACTAGTTCCTCTGTAGGGGAGAGAGAGGGGTTACTAGTACCTCTATGGGGAGAGAGAGTGGTTACTCATCCCTCTGTAGGGGAGAAAGGGAGTTCTAGTCCCTCTGTAGGGGAGAGAGAGGGGTTACTAGTCCCTCTGTAGGGGAGAGAGAGGGGTTACGAGTCCCTCTGCAGGGGAGAAAGGGAGTTCAAGTCCCTCTGTAGGGGAGAGAGAGGGGTTACTAGCCCCTCTGTAGGGGAGAGAGAGGGTTTACTAGTTCCTCTATGGGGAGAGAGAGGGGTTACTAGTCCCTCTGTAGGGGAGAAAGGGAGTTCTAGTCCCTCTGTAGGGGAAAAGGGGGTTCTAGACCCTCTGCAGGGGAGAGAGAGGGGTTAATAGTCCCTCTATGGGGATAGAGAGGGGTTACTAGTCCCTCTGTAGGGGAGAAAGGGGGTTCTAGTCCCTCTGCAGGGGAGAGAGAGGGGTTACTAGTCCATCTGTAGAGGAGAGAGAGAGGTTACTAGTCCGTCTATGGGGAGAAGAAGGAGTTACTAGTCCCTCTGTAGGGGAGAAAGGGGGTTCTAGTCCCTCTGTAGGGGAGAGAGAGGGGTTACTAGTCCCTCTGTAGGGGAGAGAGAGGGTTTACTAGTCCCTCTATGGGGAGAGAGAGGGGTTACTAGTCCCTCTGTAGGGGAGAAAGGGAGTTCTAGTCCCTCTGTAGGGGAGAAAGGGGGTTCTAGACCCTCTATGGGGAGAGAGAGGGGTTACTAGTCCGTCTATGGGGAGAGAGAGGGGTTACTAGTCCCTCTATGGGGAGAGAGAGGGGTTACTAGTCCCTCTATGGGGAGAGAGAGGGGTTACTAGTCCCTCTGTAGGGGAGAAAGGGGGTTCTAGTCCCTCTGTAGGGGAGAGAGAGGGGTTACTAGTCCCTCTGTAGGGGAGAAGGGGGGTTACTAGTCCCTCTGTAGGGAGAGAGAGGGGTTACTAGTCCCTCTATGGGGAGAGAGAGGGGTTAATAGTCCCTCTGTAGGGGAGAAAGGGGGTTCTAGTCCCTCTGTAGGGGAGAAAGGGGGTTCTAGTCCCTCTGTAGGGGAGAGAGAGGATTTACTAGTCCCTCTGTATGGGAGAGAGAGGGGTTACTAGTCCCTCTGTAGGGGAGAAAGGGGGTTCTAGTCCCTCTGTAGGGGAGAGAGACGGGTTACTAGTCCCTCTGTAGGGGAGAGAGAGGGGTTACTAGTCCCTCTGTAGGGGAGAAAGGGGATTCTAGTCCCTCTGTAGGGGAGAAAGGGGGTTCTAGTCCCTCTGTAAGGGGAGAGAGAGGGGTTACTAGTTCCTCTGTAGGGGAGAGAGAGGGGTTACTAGTACCTCTATGGGGAGAGAGAGTGGTTACTCATCCCTCTGTAGGGGAGAAAGGGAGTTCTAGTCCCTCTGTAGGGGAGAGAGAGGGGTTACTAGTCCCTCTGTAGGGGAGAGAGAGGGGTTACGAGTCCCTCTGCAGGGGAGAAAGGGAGTTCAAGTCCCTCTGTAGGGGAGAGAGAGGGGTTACTAGCCCCTCTGTAGGGGAGAGAGAGGGTTTACTAGTTCCTCTATGGGGAGAGAGAGGGGTTACTAGTCCCTCTGTAGGGGAGAAAGGGAGTTCTAGTCCCTCTGTAGGGGAAAAGGGGGTTCTAGACCCTCTGCAGGGGAGAGAGAGGGGTTAATAGTCCCTCTATGGGGATAGAGAGGGGTTACTAGTCCCTCTGTAGGGGAGAAAGGGGGTTCTAGTCCCTCTGCAGGGGAGAGAGAGGGGTTACTAGTCCATCTGTAGAGGAGAGAGAGAGGTTACTAGTCCGTCTATGGGGAGAAGAAGGAGTTACTAGTCCCTCTGTAGGGGAGAAAGGGGGTTCTAGTCCCTCTGTAGGGGAGAGAGAGGGGTTACTAGTCCCTCTGTAGGGGAGAGAGAGGGTTTACTAGTCCCTCTATGGGGAGAGAGAGGGGTTACTAGTCCCTCTGTAGGGGAGAAAGGGAGTTCTAGTCCCTCTGTAGGGGAGAAAGGGGGTTCTAGACCCTCTATGGGGAGAGAGAGGGGTTACTAGTCTGTCTATGGGGAGAGAGAGGGGTTACTAGTCCCTCTATGGGGAGAGAGAGGGGTTACTAGTCCCTCTATGGGGAGAGAGAGGGGTTACTAGTCCCTCTGTAGGGGAGAAAGGGGGTTCTAGTCCCTCTGTAGGGGAGAGAGAGGGGTTACTAGTCCCTCTGTAGGGGAGAAGGGGGGTTACTAGTCCCTCTGTAGGGAGAGAGAGGGGTTACTAGTCCCTCTATGGGGAGAGAGAGGGGTTAATAGTCCCTCTGTAGGGGAGAAAGGGGGTTCTAGTCCCTCTGTAGGGGAGAAAGGGGGTTCTAGTCCCTCTGTAGGGGAGAGAGAGGATTTACTAGTCCCTCTGTATGGGAGAGAGAGGGGTTACTAGTCCCTCTGTAGGGGAGAAAGGGGGTTCTAGTCCCTCTGTAGGGGAGAGAGACGGGTTACTAGTCCCTCTGTAGGGGAGAGAGAGGGGTTACTAGTCCCTCTGTAGGGGAGAGAGAGGGGTTACTAGTCCCTCTATGAGGAGAGAGAGGGGTTACTAGTTCGTCTATGGGGAGAGAGAGGGGTTACTAGTCCCTCTGTAGGGGAGAAAGGGGGTTCTAGTCCCTCTGTAGGGGAGAGAGACGGGTTACTAGTCCCTCTGTAGGGGAGAGAGAGGGGTTACTAGTCCCTCTGTAGGGGAGAGAGAGGGGTTACTAGTCCCTCTATGAGGAGAGAGAGGGGTTACTAGTTCGTCTATGGGGAGAGAGAGGGGTTACTAGTCCCTCTATGGGGAGAGAGAGGGGTTACTAGTCCCTCTATGGGGAGAGAGAGGGGTTACTAGTCCCTCTATGGGGAGAGATAGGGGTTACTAGTCCCTCTGTAGGGGAGAAAGGGGGTTCTAGTCCCTCTGTAGGGGAGAGAGAGGGGTTACTAGTCCCTCTGTAGGGGAGAAGGGGGGTTACTAGTCCCTCTGTAGGGAGAGAGAGGGGTTACTAGTCCCTCTATGGGGAGAGAGAGGGGTTAATAGTCCCTCTGTAGGGGAGAAAGGGGGTTCTAGTCCCTCTGTAGGGGAGAAAGGGGGTTCTAGTCCCTCTGTAGGGGAGAGAGAGGATTTACTAGTCCCTCTGTATGGGAGAGAGAGGGGTTACTAGTCCCTCTGTAGGGGAGAAAGGGGGTTCTAGTCCCTCTGTAGGGGAGAGAGACGGGTTACTAGTCCCTCTGTAGGGGAGAGAGAGGGGTTACTAGTCCCTCTGTAGGGGAGAGAGAGGGGTTACTAGTCCCTCTATGAGGAGAGAGAGGGGTTACTAGTTCGTCTATGGGGAGAGAGAGGGGTTACTAGTCCCTCTGTAGGGGAGAAAGGGGGTTCTAGTCCCTCTGTAGGGGAGAGAGACGGGTTACTAGTCCCTCTGTAGGGGAGAGAGAGGGGTTACTAGTCCCTCTGTAGGGGAGAGAGAGGGGTTACTAGTCCCTCTATGAGGAGAGAGAGGGGTTACTAGTTCGTCTATGGGGAGAGAGAGGGGTTACTAGTCCCTCTATGGGGAGAGAGAGGGGTTACTAGTCCCTCTATGGGGAGAGAGAGGGGTTACTAGTCCCTCTATGGGGAGAGAGAGGGGTTACTAGTCCCTCTATGGGGAGAGATAGGGGTTACTAGTCCCTCTGTAGGGGAGAAGGGGGGTTACTAGTCCCTCTGTAGGGAGAGAGAGGGGTTAATAGTCCCTCTGTAGGGGAGAAAGGGGGTTATAGTCCCTCTGTAGGGGAGAAAGGGGGTTCTAGTCCCTCTGTAGGGGAGAGAGAGGATTTACTACTCCCTCTGTAGGGGAGAGAGAGGGGTTACTAGTCCCTCTGTAGGGGAGAAAGGGGGTTCTAGTCCCTCTGTAGGGGAGAGAGAGGGGTTACAAGTCCCTCTATTGGGAGAGAGAGGGGTTACTAGTCACTCTATGGGGAGAGAGAGGGGTTAATAGTCCCTCTGTAGGGGTGAAAGGGGGTTCTAGTCCCTCTGTAGGGGAGAGAGGGGGGTTACTAGTCCCTCTATGGGGAGAGAGAGGGGTTACTAGTCCCTCTGTAGGGGAGAAAGGGGGTTCTAGTCCGTCTGTAGGGGAGAAAGGGGGTTCTAGTCCCTCTGTAAGGGGAGAGAGAGGGGTTACTAGTCCCTCTGTAGGGGAGAGAGAGGGTTTACTAGTTCCTCTATGGGGAGAGAGAGGGGTTACTAGTCCCTCTGTAGGGGAGAAAGGGAGTTCTAGTCCCTCTGTAGGGGAAAAGGGGGTTCTAGACCCTCTGCAGGGGAGAGAGAGGGGTTAATAGTCCCTCTATGGGGATAGAGAGGGGTTACTAGTCCCTCTGTAGGGGAGAAAGGGGGTTCTAGTCCCTCTGCAGGGGAGAGAGAGGGGTTACTAGTCCATCTGTAGAGGAGAGAGAGAGGTTACTAGTCCGTCTATGGGGAGAAGAAGGAGTTACTAGTCCCTCTGTAGGGGAGAAAGGGGGTTCTAGTCCCTCTGTAGGGGAGAGAGAGGGGTTACTAGTCCCTCTGTAGGGGAGAGAGAGGGTTTACTAGTCCCTCTATGGGGAGAGAGAGGGGTTACTAGTCCCTCTGTAGGGGAGAAAGGGAGTTCTAGTCCCTCTGTAGGGGAGAAAGGGGGTTCTAGACCCTCTATGGGGAGAGAGAGGGGTTACTAGTCCGTCTATGGGGAGAGAGAGGGGTTACTAGTCCCTCTATGGGGAGAGAGAGGGGTTACTAGTCCCTCTATGGGGAGAGAGAGGGGTTACTAGTCCCTCTGTAGGGGAGAAAGGGGGTTCTAGTCCCTCTGTAGGGGAGAGAGAGGGGTTACTAGTCCCTCTGTAGGGGAGAAGGGGGGTTACTAGTCCCTCTGTAGGGAGAGAGAGGGGTTACTAGTCCCTCTATGGGGAGAGAGAGGGGTTAATAGTCCCTCTGTAGGGGAGAAAGGGGGTTCTAGTCCCTCTGTAGGGGAGAAAGGGGGTTCTAGTCCCTCTGTAGGGGAGAGAGAGGATTTACTAGTCCCTCTGTATGGGAGAGAGAGGGGTTACTAGTCCCTCTGTAGGGGAGAAAGGGGGTTCTAGTCCCTCTGTAGGGGAGAGAGACGGGTTACTAGTCCCTCTGTAGGGGAGAGAGAGGGGTTACTAGTCCCTCTGTAGGGGAGAAAGGGGATTCTAGTCCCTCTGTAGGGGAGAAAGGGGGTTCTAGTCCCTCTGTAAGGGGAGAGAGAGGGGTTACTAGTTCCTCTGTAGGGGAGAGAGAGGGGTTACTAGTACCTCTATGGGGAGAGAGAGTGGTTACTCATCCCTCTGTAGGGGAGAAAGGGAGTTCTAGTCCCTCTGTAGGGGAGAGAGAGGGGTTACTAGTCCCTCTGTAGGGGAGAGAGAGGGGTTACGAGTCCCTCTGCAGGGGAGAAAGGGAGTTCAAGTCCCTCTGTAGGGGAGAGAGAGGGGTTACTAGCCCCTCTGTAGGGGAGAGAGAGGGTTTACTAGTTCCTCTATGGGGAGAGAGAGGGGTTACTAGTCCCTCTGTAGGGGAGAAAGGGAGTTCTAGTCCCTCTGTAGGGGAAAAGGGGGTTCTAGACCCTCTGCAGGGGAGAGAGAGGGGTTAATAGTCCCTCTATGGGGATAGAGAGGGGTTACTAGTCCCTCTGTAGGGGAGAAAGGGGGTTCTAGTCCCTCTGCAGGGGAGAGAGAGGGGTTACTAGTCCATCTGTAGAGGAGAGAGAGAGGTTACTAGTCCGTCTATGGGGAGAAGAAGGAGTTACTAGTCCCTCTGTAGGGGAGAAAGGGGGTTCTAGTCCCTCTGTAGGGGAGAGAGAGGGGTTACTAGTCCCTCTGTAGGGGAGAGAGAGGGTTTACTAGTCCCTCTATGGGGAGAGAGAGGGGTTACTAGTCCCTCTGTAGGGGAGAAAGGGAGTTCTAGTCCCTCTGTAGGGGAGAAAGGGGGTTCTAGACCCTCTATGGGGAGAGAGAGGGGTTACTAGTCTGTCTATGGGGAGAGAGAGGGGTTACTAGTCCCGCTATGGGGAGAGAGAGGGGTTACTAGTCCCTCTATGGGGAGAGAGAGGGGTTACTAGTCCCTCTGTAGGGGAGAAAGGGGGTTCTAGTCCCTCTGTAGGGGAGAGAGAGGGGTTACTAGTCCCTCTGTAGGGGAGAAGGGGGGTTACTAGTCCCTCTGTAGGGAGAGAGAGGGGTTACTAGTCCCTCTATGGGGAGAGAGAGGGGTTAATAGTCCCTCTGTAGGGGAGAAAGGGGGTTCTAGTCCCTCTGTAGGGGAGAAAGGGGGTTCTAGTCCCTCTGTAGGGGAGAGAGAGGATTTACTAGTCCCTCTGTATGGGAGAGAGAGGGGTTACTAGTCCCTCTGTAGGGGAGAAAGGGGGTTCTAGTCCCTCTGTAGGGGAGAGAGACGGGTTACTAGTCCCTCTGTAGGGGAGAGAGAGGGGTTACTAGTCCCTCTGTAGGGGAGAGAGAGGGGTTACTAGTCCCTCTATGAGGAGAGAGAGGGGTTACTAGTTCGTCTATGGGGAGAGAGAGGGGTTACTAGTCCCTCTGTAGGGGAGAAAGGGGGTTCTAGTCCCTCTGTAGGGGAGAGAGACGGGTTACTAGTCCCTCTGTAGGGGAGAGAGAGGGGTTACTAGTCCCTCTGTAGGGGAGAGAGAGGGGTTACTAGTCCCTCTATGAGGAGAGAGAGGGGTTACTAGTTCGTCTATGGGGAGAGAGAGGGGTTACTAGTCCCTCTATGGGGAGAGAGAGGGGTTACTAGTCCCTCTATGGGGAGAGAGAGGGGTTACTAGTCCCTCTATGGGGAGAGATAGGGGTTACTAGTCCCTCTGTAGGGGAGAAAGGGGGTTCTAGTCCCTCTGTAGGGGAGAGAGAGGGGTTACTAGTCCCTCTGTAGGGGAGAAGGGGGGTTACTAGTCCCTCTGTAGGGAGAGAGAGGGGTTACTAGTCCCTCTATGGGGAGAGAGAGGGGTTAATAGTCCCTCTGTAGGGGAGAAAGGGGGTTCTAGTCCCTCTGTAGGGGAGAAAGGGGGTTCTAGTCCCTCTGTAGGGGAGAGAGAGGATTTACTAGTCCCTCTGTATGGGAGAGAGAGGGGTTACTAGTCCCTCTGTAGGGGAGAAAGGGGGTTCTAGTCCCTCTGTAGGGGAGAGAGACGGGTTACTAGTCCCTCTGTAGGGGAGAGAGAGGGGTTACTAGTCCCTCTGTAGGGGAGAGAGAGGGGTTACTAGTCCCTCTATGAGGAGAGAGAGGGGTTACTAGTTCGTCTATGGGGAGAGAGAGGGGTTACTAGTCCCTCTGTAGGGGAGAAAGGGGGTTCTAGTCCCTCTGTAGGGGAGAGAGACGGGTTACTAGTCCCTCTGTAGGGGAGAGAGAGGGGTTACTAGTCCCTCTGTAGGGGAGAGAGAGGGGTTACTAGTCCCTCTATGAGGAGAGAGAGGGGTTACTAGTTCGTCTATGGGGAGAGAGAGGGGTTACTAGTCCCTCTATGGGGAGAGAGAGGGGTTACTAGTCCCTCTATGGGGAGAGAGAGGGGTTACTAGTCCCTCTATGGGGAGAGAGAGGGGTTACTAGTCCCTCTATGGGGAGAGATAGGGGTTACTAGTCCCTCTGTAGGGGAGAAGGGGGGTTACTAGTCCCTCTGTAGGGAGAGAGAGGGGTTAATAGTCCCTCTGTAGGGGAGAAAGGGGGTTATAGTCCCTCTGTAGGGGAGAAAGGGGGTTCTAGTCCCTCTGTAGGGGAGAGAGAGGATTTACTACTCCCTCTGTAGGGGAGAGAGAGGGGTTACTAGTCCCTCTGTAGGGGAGAAAGGGGGTTCTAGTCCCTCTGTAGGGGAGAGAGAGGGGTTACAAGTCCCTCTATTGGGAGAGAGAGGGGTTACTAGTCACTCTATGGGGAGAGAGAGGGGTTAATAGTCCCTCTGTAGGGGTGAAAGGGGGTTCTAGTCCCTCTGTAGGGGAGAGAGGGGGGTTACTAGTCCCTCTATGGGGAGAGAGAGGGGTTACTAGTCCCTCTGTAGGGGAGAAAGGGGGTTCTAGTCCGTCTGTAGGGGAGAAAGGGGGTTCTAGTCCCTCTGTAAGGGGAGAGAGAGGGGTTACTAGTCCCTCTGTAGGGGAGAGAGAGGGGTTACTAGTCCCTCTATGGGGAGAGAGAGTGGTTACTCGTCCCTCTGTTGGGGAGAAAGGGAGTTCTAGTCCCTCTGTAGAGGAGAAAGGGGGTTCTAGTCCCTCTGTAGGGGAGAGAGAGGGGTTACTAGTCCCTCTGTAGGGGAGAGAGAGGGGTTACTAGTCCGTCTATGGGGAGAAAAAGGAGTTACTAGTCCCTCTGTAGGGGAGAAAGGGGGTTCTAGTCCCTCTATGGGGAGAGAGAGGGGTTACTAGTCCCTCTATGGGGAGAGAGAGGGGTTACTACTCCCGCTGTAGGAGAGAAAGGGGGTTCTAGTCCCTCTGTAGGGGAGAGAGAGGGGTTACTAGTCCCTCTGTAGGGGAGAGAGAGGGGTTACTAGTCCCTCTATGAGGAGAGAGAGGGGTTACTAGTCACTCTATGGGGAGAGAGAGGGGTTACTAGTCCCTCTGTAGGGGTGAAAGGGGGTTCTAGTCCCTCTGTAGGGGAGAGAGAGGGGTTACTAGTCCCTCAATGGGGAGAGAGAGGGGTTACTAGTCACTCTATGGGGAGAGCGAGGGGTTACTAGTCCCTCTGTAGGGGTGAAAGGGGGTTCTAGTCCCTCTGTAGGGGAGAGAGAGGGGTTACTAGTCCCTTTATGGGGAGAGAGAGGGGTTACTAGTCCCTCTGTAGGGGAGAAAGGGAGTTCTAGTCCCTCTGTAAGGGGAGAGAGAGGGGTTACTAGTTCCTCTGTAGGGGAGAGAGAGGGGTTACTAGTCCCTCTATGGGGAGAGAGAGTGGTTACTCATCCCTCTGTAGGGGAGAAAGGGAGTTCTAGTCCCTCTGTAGGGGAGAGAGAGGGGTTACTAGTCCCTCTGTAGGGGAGAGAGAGGGGTTACGAGTCCCTCTGCAGGTGAGACAGGGGGTTCTAGTCCCTCTGTAGGGGAGAGAGAGGGGTTAACAGCCCATCTGTAGGGGAGAGAGAGGGGTTACTAGTCCCTCTATGGGGAGAGAGAGGGATTACTACTCCCTCTGTAGGGGAGAAAGGGGGTTCTAGTCCCTCAGTAGGGGAGAGAGAGGGGTTACTAGTCACTCTATGGGGAGAGCGAGGGGTTACTAGTCCCTCTGTAGGGGTGAAAGGGGGTTCTAGTCCCTCTGTAGGGGAGAGAGAGGGGTTACTAGTCCCTTTATGGGGAGAGAGAGGGGTTACTAGTCCCTCTGTAGGGGAGAGAGAGGGGTTACTAGTTCCTCTGTAGGGGAGAGAGAGGGGTTACTAGTCCCTCTATGGGGAGAGAGAGTGGTTACTCATCCCTCTGTAGGGGAGAAAGGGAGTTCTAGTCCCTCTGTAGGGGAGAGAGAGGGGTTACTAGTCCCTCTGTAGGGGAGAGAGAGGGGTTACGAGTCCCTCTGCAGGTGAGACAGGGGGTTCTAGTCCCTCTGTAGGGGAGAGAGAGGGGTTAACAGCCCATCTGTAGGGGAGAGAGAGGGGTTACTAGTCCCTCTATGGGGAGAGAGAGGGGTTACTACTCCCTCTGTAGGGGAGAAAGGGGGTTCTAGTCCCTCAGTAGGGGAGAGAGGAGTTACTAGTCCCTCTGTAGGGGAGAGAGAGGGTTTACTAGACCCTCTATGGGGAGAGAGAGGGGTTAGTAGTCCCTCTATGGGGAGAGAGAGGGGTTACTAGTCACTCTATGGGGAGAGCGAGGGGTTACTAGTCCCTCTGTAGGGGTGAAAGGGGGTTCTAGTCCCTCTGTAGGGGAGAGAGAGGGGTTACTAGTCCGTCTATGGGGAGAAAAAGGAGTTACTAGTCCCTCTGTAGGGGAGAAAGGGGGTTCTAGTCCCTCTATGGGGAGAGAGAGGGGTTACTAGTCCCTCTATGGGGAGAGAGAGGGGTTACTACTCCCGCTGTAGGAGAGAAAGGGGGTTCTAGTCCCTCTGTAGGGGAGAGAGAGGGGTTACTAGTCCCTCTGTAGGGGAGAGAGAGGGGTTACTAGTCCCTCTATGAGGAGAGAGAGGGGTTACTAGTCACTCTATGGGGAGAGAGAGGGGTTACTAGTCCCTCTGTAGGGGTGAAAGGGGGTTCTAGTCCCTCTGTAGGGGAGAGAGAGGGGTTACTAGTCCCTCTATGGGGAGAGAGAGGGGTTACTAGTCACTCTATGGGGAGAGCGAGGGGTTACTAGTCCCTCTGTAGGGGTGAAAGGGGGTTCTAGTCCCTCTGTAGGGGAGAGAGAGGGGTTACTAGTCCCTTTATGGGGAGAGAGAGGGGTTACTAGTCCCTCTGTAGGGGAGAAAGGGAGTTCTAGTCCCTCTGTAAGGGGAGAGAGAGGGGTTACTAGTTCCTCTGTAGGGGAGAGAGAGGGGTTACTAGTCCCTCTATGGGGAGAGAGAGTGGTTACTCATCCCTCTGTAGGGGAGAAAGGGAGTTCTAGTCCCTCTGTAGGGGAGAGAGAGGGGTTACTAGTCCCTCTGTAGGGGAGAGAGAGGGGTTACGAGTCCCTCTGCAGGTGAGACAGGGGGTTCTAGTCCCTCTGTAGGGGAGAGAGAGGGGTTAACAGCCCATCTGTAGGGGAGAGAGAGGGGTTACTAGTCCCTCTATGGGGAGAGAGAGTGGTTACTACTCCCTCTGTAGGGGAGAAAGGGGGTTCTAGTCCCTCAGTAGGGGAGAGAGGAGTTACTAGTCCCTCTGTAGGGGAGAGAGAGGGGTTACTAGACCCTCTATGGGGAGAGAGAGGGGTTAGTAGTCCCTCTATGGGGAGAGAGAGGGGTTAATAGTCCCTCTGTAGGGGAGAAAGGGGGTTCTAGTCCCTCTGTAGGTTAGAAAGGGGGTTCTAGTTCCTCTGTAGGGGAGAGAGAGGATTTACTAGTACCTCTTTAGGGGAGTGAGAGGGGTTACTAGTCCATCTATGGGGAGAAAGAGGAGTTACTAGTCCCTCTATGGGGAGAGAGATGGGTTACTAGTCCCTCTATGGGGAGAGAGAGGGGTTACTATTCACTCTATGGGGAGAGAGAGGGGTTACTAGTCACTCTATGGGGAGAGAGAGGGGTTACTAGTCCCTCTGTAGGGGTGAAAGGGGGTTCTAGTCCCTCTATGGGGAGAGAGAGGGGTTACTAGTCCCTCTGTAGGGGAGAAAGACGGGTTATAGTCCCTCTGTAGGGGAGAGAGAGGGGTTACTAGTCCCTCTGTAGGTGAGAAAGGGGTTCTAGTCCCTCTGCAGGGGAGAGAGAGGGGTTACTAGTCCCTCTGTATGGGAGAGAGAGGGGTTACTAATCCTTCTATGGGGAGAGAGAGGGGTTACTAGTCCCTCTGTAGGGGAGAAAGGGAGTTCTAGTCCCTCTGCAGGGCAGAGAGAGGGGTTAATAGTCCCTCTTTAGGGGAGAAGGGGGGTTCTAGTCCCTCTGTAGGGGAGAGAGAGGGGTTACTAGTCCCTCTGTAGGGGAGAGAGCGGGGTTACGAGTCCCTCTGCAGGTGAGAAAGGGGGTTCTAGTCCCTCTCTAGGGGAGAGAGAGGGGTTACTAGCCCATCTGTAGGGGAGAGAGAGGGGTTACTAGTCCCTCTATGGGGAGAGAGAGGGGTTACTACTCCCTCTGTAGGGGAGAAAGGGGGTTCTAGTCCCTCAGTAGGGGAGAGAGGAGTTACTAGTCCCTCTGTAGGGGAGAGAGAGGGGTTACTAGACCCTCTATGGGGAGAGAGAGGGGTTACTAGTCCCTCTATGGGGAGAGAGGGGGGTTAATAGTCCCTCTGTAGGGGAGAAAGGGGGTTCTAGTCCCTCTGTAGGTGAGAAAGGGGGTTCTAGTTCCTCTGTAGGGGAGAGAGAGGATTTACTAGTACCTCTTTAGGGGAGTGATAGGGGTTACTAGTCCCTCTGTAGGGGAGAAAGGCGGTTCTAGTCCCTCTGTAGGGGAGAGAGAGGGGTTACTAGTCCCTCTGTAGGGGAGAGAGAGGGGTTACTAGTCCATCTATGGGGAGAAAGAGGAGTTACTAGTCCCTCTATGGGGAGAGATTGTTTACTAGTCCCTCTATGGGGAGAGAGAGGGGTTACTAGTCACTCTATGGGGAGAGAGAGGGATTACTAGTCACTCTATGGGGAGAGAGAGGGGTTACTAGTCCCTCTGTAGGGGTGAAAGGGGGTTCTAGTCCCTCTATGGGGAGAGAGAGGGGTTACTAGTCCCTCTGTAGGGGAGAAAGGGGGTTATAGTCCCTCTGTAGGGGAGAGATAGGGGTTACTAGTCCCTCTGTAGATGAGAAAGGGGTTCTAGTCCCTCTGCAGGGGAGAGAGAGGGGTTACTAGTCCCTCTGTATGGGAGAGAGAGGGGTTACTAATCCTTCTATGGGGAGAGAGAGGGGTTACTAGTCCCTCTGTAGGGGAGAAAGGGAGTTCTTGTCCCTCTGCAGGGCAGAGAGAGGGGTTAATAGTCCCTCTTTAGGGGAGAAAGGGGGTTCTAGTCCCTCTGTAGGGGAGAGAGAGGGGTTACTAGCCCTCTATGGGGATAGAGAGGGGTTACTAGTCCGTCTATGGGGAGAGTTAGGGGTTACTAGTCACTCTATGGGGAGAGAGAGGGGTTACTAGTCCCTCTATGGGGAGAGAGAGGGGTTACTACTCCCTCTGTAGGGGAGAAAGGGGGTTCTAGTCCCTCAGTAGGGGAGAGATGAGTTACTAGTCCCTCTGTAGGGGAGAGAGAGGGGTTACTAGACCCTCTATGGGGAGAGAGAGGGAATACTAGTCCCTCTATGGGGAGAGAGAGGGGTTAATAGTCCCTCTGTAGGGGAGAAAGGGGGTTCTAGTCCCTCTGTAGGGGAGAAAGGGGGTTCTAGTTCCTCTGTAGGGGAGAGAGAGGATTTACTAGTAACTCTGTAGGGGAGTGAGAGGGGTTACTAGTCCCTCTGTAGGTGAGAAAGGTGGTTATTGTCCCTCTGTAGGGGAGAGAGAGGGGTTACTAGTCCCTCTGTAGGGGAGAGAGAGGGGTTACTAGTCCGTCTATGGGGAGAAAGAGGAGTTACTAGTCCCTCTATGGGGAGAGAGAGGGGTTACTAGTCCCTCTATGGGGAGAGAGAGGGGTTACTAGTCACTCTAAGGGGAGAGAGAGGGGTTACTAGTCACTCTATGGGGAGAGAGAGGGGTTACTAGTCCCTCTGTAGGGGTGAAAGGGGGTTCTAGTCCCTCTATGGGGAGAGAGAGGGGTTACTAGTACCTCTGTAGGGGAGAGAGAGGGGTTACTAGTCCCTCTGTAGGTGAGAAAGGGGGTTCTAGTTCCTCTGTAGGGGAGAGAGAGGATTTACTAGTACCTCTTTAGGGGAGTGAGAGGGGTTACTAGTCCCTCTTTAGGGGAGAAAGGCGGTTCTAGTCCCTCTGTAGGGGAGAGAGAGGGGTTACTAGTCCCTCTGTAGGGGAGAGAGAGGGGTTACTAGTCCATCTATGGGGAGAAAGAGGAGTTACTAGTCCCTCTATGGGGAGAGAGATGGTTTACTAGTCCCTCTATGGGGAGAGAGAGGGGTTACTAGTCACTCTATGGGGAGAGAGAGGGATTACTAGTCACTCTATGGGGAGAGAGAGGGGTTACTAGTCCCTCTGTAGGGGTGAAAGGGGGTTCTAGTCCCTCTATGGGGAGAGAGAGGGGTTACTAGTCCCTCTGTAGGGGAGAAAGGGGGTTATAGTCCCTCTGTAGGGGAGAGATAGGGGTTACTAGTCCCTCTGTAGATGAGAAAGGGGTTCTAGTCCCTCTGCAGGGGAGAGAGAGGGGTTACTAGTCCCTCTGTATGGGAGAGAGAGGGGTTACTAATCCTTCTATGGGGAGAGAGAGTGGTTACTCATCCCTCTGTAGGGGAGAAAGGGAGTTCTAGTCCCTCTGTAGGGGAGAGAGAGGGGTTACTAGTCCCTCTGTAGGGGAGAGAGAGGGGTTACGAGTCCCTCTGCAGGTGAGAAAGGGGGTTCTAGTCCCTCTGTAGGGGAGAGAGAGGGGTTAACAGCCCATCTGTAGGGGAGAGAGAGGGGTTACTAGTCCCTCTATGGGGAGAGAGAGGGGTTACTACTCCCTCTGTAGGGGAGAAAGGGGGTTCTAGTCCCTCAGTAGGGGAGAGAGGAGTTACTAGTCCCTCTGTAGGGGAGAGAGAGGGGTTACTAGACCCTCTATGGGGAGAGAGAGGGGTTACTAGTCCCTCTATGGGGAGAGAGAGGGGTTAATAGTCCCTCTGTAGGGGAGAAAGGGGGTTCTAGTCCCTCTGTAGGTGAGAAAGGGGGTTCTAGTTCCTCTGTAGGGGAGAGAGAGGATTTACTAGTACCTCTTTAGGGGAGTGAGAGGGGTCACTAGTCCATCTATGGGGAGAAAGAGGAGTTACTAGTCCCTCTATGGGGAGAGAGATGGGTTACTAGTCCCTCTATGGGGAGAGAGAGGGGTTACTAGTCACTCTATGGGGAGAGAGAGGGGTTACTAGTCACTCTATGGGGAGAGAGAGGGGTTACTAGTCCCTCTGTAGGGGTGAAAGGGGGTTCTAGTCCCTCTATGGGGAGAGAGAGGGGTTACTAGTCCCTCTGTAGGGGAGAAAGGGGGTTATAGTCCCTCTGTAGGGGAGAGAGAGGGGTTACTAGTCCCTCTGTAGGTGAGAAAGGGGTTCTAGTCCCTCTGCAGGGGAGAGAGAGGGGTTACTAGTCCCTCTGTATGGGAGAGAGAGGGGTTACTAATCCTTCTATGGGGAGAGAGAGGGGTTACTAGTCCCTCTGTAGGGGAGAAAGGGAGTTCTAGTCCCTCTGCAGGGCAGAGAGAGGGGTTAATAGTCCCTCTGTAGGGGAGAAGGGGGGTTCTAGTCCCTCTGTAGGGGAGAGAGAGGGGTTACTAGTCCCTCTGTAGGGGAGAGAGCGGGGTTACGAGTCCCTCTGCAGGTGAGAAAGGGGGTTCTAGTCCCTCTCTAGGGGAGAGAGAGGGGTTACTAGCCCATCTGTAGGGGAGAGAGAGGGGTTACTAGTCCCTCTATGGGGAGAGAGAGGGGTTACTACTCCCTCTGTAGGGGAGAAAGGGGGTTCTAGTCCCTCAGTAGGGGAGAGAGGAGTTACTAGTCCCTCTGTAGGGGAGAGAGAGAGGTTACTAGACCCTCTATGGGGAGAGAGAGGGGTTACTAGTCCCTCTATGGGGAGAGAGGGGGGTTAATAGTCCCTCTGTAGGGGAGAAAGGGGGTTCTAGTCCCTCTATAGGTGAGAAAGGGGGTTCTAGTTCCTCTGTAGGGGAGAGAGAGGATTTACTAGTACCTCTTTAGGGGAGTGATAGGGGTTACTAGTCCCTCTGTAGGGGAGAAAGGCGGTTCTAGTCCCTCTGTAGGGGAGAGAGAGGGGTTACTAGTCCCTCTGTAGGGGAGAGAGAGGGGTTACTAGTCCATCTATGGGGAGAAAGAGGAGTTACTAGTCCCTCTATGGGGAGAGAGATGGTTTACTAGTCCCTCTATGGGGAGAGAGAGGGGTTACTAGTCACTCTATGGGGAGAGAGAGGGATTACTAGTCACTCTATGGGGAGAGAGAGGGGTTACTAGTCCCTCTGTAGGGGTGAAAGGGGGTTCTAGTCCCTCTATGGGGAGAGAGAGGGGTTACTAGTCCCTCTGTAGGGGAGAAAGGGGGTTATAGTTCCTCTGTAGGGGAGAGATAGGGGTTACTAGTCCCTCTGTAGATGAGAAAGGGGTTCTAGTCCCTCTGCAGGGGAGAGAGAGGGGTTACTAGTCCCTCTGTATGGGAGAGAGAGGGGTTACTAATCCTTCTATGGGGAGAGAGAGGGGTTACTAGTCCCTCTGTAGGGGAGAAAGGGAGTTCTAGTCCCTCTGCAGGGCAGAGAGAGGGGTTAATAGTCCCTCTTTAGGGGAGAAAGGGGGTTCTAGTCCCTCTGTAGGGGAGAGAGAGGGGTTACTAGTCCCTCTATGGGGATAGAGAGGGGTTACTAGTCCGTCTATGGGGAGAGTTAGGGGTTACTAGTCACTCTATGGGGAGAGAGAGGGGTTACTAGTCCCTCTATGGGGAGAGAGAGGGGTTACTACTCCCTCTGTAGGGGAGAAAGGGGGTTCTAGTCCCTCAGTAGGGGAGAGATGAGTTACTAGTCCCTCTGTAGGGGAGAGAGAGGGGTTACTAGACCCTCTATGGGGAGAGAGAGGGAATACTAGTCCCTCTATGGGGAGAGAGAGGGGTTAATAGTCCCTCTGTAGGGGAGAAAGGGGGTTCTAGTCCCTCTGTAGGGGAGAAAGGGGGTTCTAGTTCCTCTGTAGGGGAGAGAGAGGATTTACTAGTAACTCTGTAGGGGAGTGAGAGGGGTTACTAGTCCCTCTGTAGGTGAGAAAGGTGGTTATTGTCCCTCTGTAGGGGAGAGAGAGGGGTTACTAGTCCCTCTGTAGGGGAGAGAGAGGGGTTACTAGTCCGTCTATGGGGAGAAAGAGGAGTTACTAGTCCCTCTATGGGGAGAGAGAGGGGTTACTAGTCCCTCTATGGGGAGAGAGAGGGGTTACTAGTCACTCTAAGGGGAGAGAGAGGGGTTACTAGTCACTCTATGGGGAGAGAGAGGGGTTACTAGTCCCTCTGTAGGGGTGAAAGGGGGTTCTAGTCCCTCTATGGGGAGAGAGAGGGGTTACTAGTCCCTCTGTAGGGGAGAGAGAGGGGTTACTAGTCCCTCTGTAGGTGAGAAAGGGGGTTCTAGTTCCTCTGTAGGGGAGAGAGAGGATTTACTAGTACCTCTTTAGGGGAGTGAGAGGGGTTACTAGTCCCTCTGTAGGGGAGAAAGGCGGTTCTAGTCCCTCTGTAGGGGAGAGAGAGGGGTTACTAGTCCCTCTGTAGGGGAGAGAGAGGGGTTACTAGTCCATCTATGGGGAGAAAGAGGAGTTACTAGTCCCTCTATGGGGAGAGAGATGGTTTACTAGTCCCTCTATGGGGAGAGAGAGGGGTTACTAGTCACTCTATGGGGAGAGAGAGGGATTACTAGTCACTCTATGGGGAGAGAGAGGGGTTACTAGTCCCTCTGTAGGGGTGAAAGGGGGTTCTAGTCCCTCTATGGGGAGAGAGAGGGGTTACTAGTCCCTCTGTAGGGGAGAAAGGGGGTTATAGTCCCTCTGTAGGGGAGAGATAGGGGTTACTAGTCCCTCTGTAGATGAGAAAGGGGTTCTAGTCCCTCTGCAGGGGAGAGAGAGGGGTTACTAGTCCCTCTGTATGGGAGAGAGAGGGGTTACTAATCCTTCTATGGGGAGAGAGAGGGGTTACTAGTCCCTCTGTAGGGGAGAAAGGGAGTTCTAGTCCCTCTGCAGGGCAGAGAGAGGGGTTAATAGTCCCTCTTTAGGGGAGAAAGGGGGTTCTAGTCCCTCTGTAGGGGAGAGAGAGGGGTTACTAGTCCCTCTATGGGGATAGAGAGGGGTTACTAGTCCGTCTATGGGGAGAGAGAGGGGTTACTAGTCACTCTATGGGGAGAGAGAGGGGTTACTAGTCCCTCTATGGGGAGAGAGAGGGGTTACTACTCCCTCTGTAGGGGAGAAAGGGGGTTCTAGTCCCTCAGTAGGGGAGAGATGAGTTACTAGTCCCTCTGTAGGGGAGAGAGAGGGGTTACTAGACCCTCTATGGGGAGAGAGAGGGAATACTAGTCCCTCTATGGGGAGAGAGAGGGGTTAATAGTCCCTCTGTAGGGGAGAAAGGGGGTTCTAGTCCCTCTGTAGGGGAGAAAGGGGGTTCTAGTTCCTCTGTAGGGGAGAGAGAGGATTTACTAGTACCTCTGTAGGGGAGTGAGAGGGGTTACTAGTCCCTCTGTAGGTGAGAAAGGTGGTTATTGTCCCTCTGTAGGGGAGAGAGAGGGGTTACTAGTCCCTCTGTAGGGGAGAGAGAGGGGTTACTAGTCCGTCTATGGGGAGAAAGAGGAGTTACTAGTCCCTCTATGGGGAGAGAGAGGGGTTACTAGTCCCTCTATGGGGAGAGAGAGGGGTTACTAGTCACTCTAAGGGGAGAGAGAGGGGTTACTAGTCCCTCTGTAGGGGTGAAAGGGGGTTCTAGTCCCTCTATGGGGAGAGAGAGGGGTTACTAGTCCCTCTGTAGGGGAGAGAGAGGAGTTACTAGTCCCTCTATGGGGAGAAAGAGAGGGGTTACTAGTCCCTCTGTAGGGGAGAGAGAGTGGTTACTAGTCCCCCTGTACGGGAGAGAGAGGGGTTACTAGTCTCCCTATGGGGAGAGAGAGTGGTTACTAGTCCCTCGGTAGGTGAGAGAGAGGGGTTACTAGTCCCACTGTAGGGGAGAGAGAAAGGTTACTAGTCCCTCTATGGGGAGAGAGAGGGTTTACTAGTCCATCTATGGGTAGAGAGAGGGGTTACTAGTCCCTCTATGGGGAGAGAGAGGGGTTACTATTGCCTCTGTAGGGGAGAGAGAGGGGTTACTTGTCCCTCAATGGGGAGCGAGGGGTTACTAGTCCCTCTGTAGGGGAGAGAGAGGTGTTACTAGTCCCTCTATAGGGAGAGAGAAGGGTTACTAGTCCGTCTATGGGGAGAGAGAGGGGTTACTAGTCACTCTATGGGGAGAGAGGGGGGTTACTAGTCCCTCTATGGGGAGAGAGAGGGGTTACTAGTCCCTCTGTAGGGGAGAGAGAGGAGTTACTAGTCCCTCTATGGGGAGAAAGAGAGGGGTTACTAGTCCCTCTGTAGGGGAGAGAGAGTGGTTACTAGTCCCCCTGTACGGGAGAGAGAGGGGTTACTAGTCTCCCTATGGGGAGAGAGAGTGGTTACTAGTCCCTCGGTAGGTGAGAGAGAGGGGTTACTAGTCCCACTGTAGGGGAGAGAGAAAGGTTACTAGTCCCTCTATGGGGAGAGAGAGGGTTTACTAGTCCATCTATGGGTAGAGAGAGGGGTTACTAGTCCCTCTATGGGGAGAGAGAGGGGTTACTAGACCCTCTATGGGGAGAGAGAGGGAATACTAGTCACTCTATGGGGAGAGAGAGGGGTTAATAGTCCATCTATGGGTAGAGAGAGGGGTTACTAGTCCCTCTATGGGGAGAGAGAGGGGTTACTATTGCCTCTGTAGGGGAGAGAGAGGGGTTACTTGTCCCTCAATGGGGAGCGAGGGGTTACTAGTCCCTCTGTAGGGGAGAGAGAGGGGTTACTAGTCCCTCTATAGGGAGAGAGAAGGGTTACTAGTCCGTCTATGGGGAGAGAGAGGGGTTACTAGTCACTCTATGGGGAGAGAGGGGGGTTACTAGTCCCTCTATGGGGAGAGAGAGGGGTTACTAGTCCCTCTGTAGGGGAGAGAGAGGAGTTACTAGTCCCTCTATGGGGAGAAAGAGAGGGGTTACTAGTCCCTCTGTAGGGGAGAGAGAGTGGTTACTAGTCCCCCTGTACGGGAGAGAGAGGGGTTACTAGTCTCCCTATGGGGAGAGAGAGTGGTTACTAGTCCCTCGGTAGGTGAGAGAGAGGGGTTACTAGTCCCACTGTAGGGGAGAGAGAAAGGTTACTAGTCCCTCTATGGGGAGAGAGAGGGTTTACTAGTCCATCTATGGGTAGAGAGAGGGGTTACTAGTCCCTCTATGGGGAGAGAGAGGGGTTACTAGACCCTCTATGGGGAGAGAGAGGGAATACTAGTCACTCTATGGGGAGAGAGAGGGGTTAATAGTCCATCTATGGGTAGAGAGAGGGGTTACTAGTCCCTCTATGGGGAGAGAGAGGGGTTACTATTGCCTCTGTAGGGGAGAGAGAGGGGTTACTTGTCCCTCAATGGGGAGCGAGGGGTTACTAGTCCCTCTGTAGGGGAGAGAGAGGGGTTACTAGTCCCTCTATAGGGAGAGAGAAGGGTTACTAGTCCGTCTATGGGGAGAGAGAGGGGTTACTAGTCACTCTATGGGGAGAGAGGGGGGTTACTAGTCCCTCTATGGGGAGAGAGAGGGGTTACTAGTCCCTCTGTAGGGGAGAGAGAGGAGTTACTAGTCCCTCTATGGGGAGAAAGAGAGGGGTTACTAGTCCCTCTGTAGGGGAGAGAGAGTGGTTACTAGTCCCCCTGTACGGGAGAGAGAGGGGTTACTAGTCTCCCTATGGGGAGAGAGAGTGGTTACTAGTCCCTCGGTAGGTGAGAGAGAGGGGTTACTAGTCCCACTGTAGGGGAGAGAGAAAGGTTACTAGTCCCTCTATGGGGAGAGAGAGGGTTTACTAGTCCATCTATGGGTAGAGAGAGGGGTTACTAGTCCCTCTATGGGGAGAGAGAGGGGTTACTAGACCCTCTATGGGGAGAGAGAGGGAATACTAGTCACTCTATGGGGAGAGAGAGGGGTTAATAGTCCATCTATGGGTAGAGAGAGGGGTTACTAGTCCCTCTATGGGGAGAGAGAGGGGTTACTATTGCCTCTGTAGGGGAGAGAGAGGGGTTACTTGTCCCTCAATGGGGAGCGAGGGGTTACTAGTCCCTCTGTAGGGGAGAGAGAGGGGTTAGTAGTCCCTCTATAGGGAGAGAGAAGGGTTACTAGTCCGTCTATGGGGAGAGAGAGGGGTTACTAGTCACTCTATGGGGAGAGAGGGGGGTTACTAGTCCCTCTATGGGGAGAGAGAGGGGTTACTACTCCCTCTGTAGGGGAGAAAGGGGGTTCTAGTCCCTCAGTAGGGGAGAGATGAGTTACTAGTCCCTCTGTAGGGGAGAGAGAGGGGTTACTAGACCCTCTATGGGGAGAGAGAGGGAATACTAGTCCCTCTATGGGGAGAGAGAGGGGTTAATAGTCCCTCTGTAGGGGAGAAAGGGGGTTCTAGTCCCTCTGTAGGGGAGAAAGGGGGTTCTAGTTCCTCTGTAGGGGAGAGAGAGGATTTACTAGTACCTCTGTAGGGGAGTGAGAGGGGTTACTAGTCCCTCTGTAGGTGAGAAAGGTGGTTATTGTCCCTCTGTAGGGGAGAGAGAGGGGTTACTAGTCCCTCTGTAGGGGAGAGAGAGGGGTTACTAGTCCGTCTATGGGGAGAAAGAGGAGTTACTAGTCCCTCTATGGGGAGAGAGAGGGGTTACTAGTCCCTCTATGGGGAGAGAGAGGGGTTACTAGTCACTCTAAGGGGAGAGAGAGGGGTTACTAGTACCTCTGTAGGGGAGTGAGAGGGGTTACTAGTCCCTCTGTAGGTGAGAAAGGTGGTTATTGTCCCTCTGTAGGGGAGAGAGAGGGGTTACTAGTCCCTCTGTAGGGGAGAGAGAGGGGTTACTAGTCCGTCTATGGGGAGAAAGAGGAGTTACTAGTCCCTCTATGGGGAGAGAGAGGGGTTACTAGTCCCTCTATGGGGAGAGAGAGGGGTTACTAGTCACTCTAAGGGGAGAGAGAGGGGTTACTAGTCACTCTATGGGGAGAGAGAGGGGTTACTAGTCCCTCTGTAGGGGTGAAAGGGGGTTCTAGTCCCTCTATGGGGAGAGAGAGGGGTTACTAGTACCTCTGTAGGGGAGAGAGAGGGGTTACTAGTCCCTCTATGGGGAGAAAGAGAGGGGTTACTAGTCCCTCTGTAGGGGAGAGAGAGTGGTTACTAGTCCCCCTGTACGGGAGAGAGAGGGGTTACTAGTCTCCCTATGGGGAGAGAGAGTGGTTACTAGTCCCTCGGTAGGTGAGAGAGAGGGGTTACTAGTCCCACTGTAGGGGAGAGAGAAAGGTTACTAGTCCCTCTATGGGGAGAGAGAGGGTTTACTAGTCCATGTATGGGTAGAGAGAGGGGTTACTAGTCCCTCTATGGGGAGAGAGAGGGGTTACTATTGCCTCTGTAGGGGAGAGAGAGGGGTTACTTGTCCCTCAATGGGGAGCGAGGGGTTACTAGTCCCTCTGTAGGGGAGAGAGAGGGGTTACTAGTCCCTCCATAGGGAGAGAGAAGGGTTACTATTCCCTCTGTAGGGGAGAGAGAGGGGTTACTAGTCCCTCTATGGGGATAGAGAGGGGTTACTAGTCCGTCTATGGGGAGAGAGAGGGGTTACTAGTCACTCTATGGGGAGAGAGAGGGGTTACTAGTCCCTCTATGGGGAGAGAGAGGGGTTACTACTCCCTCTGTAGGGGAGAAAGGGGGTTCTAGTCCCTCAGTAGGGGAGAGATGAGTTACTAGTCCCTCTGTAGGGGAGAGAGAGGGGTTACTAGACCCTCTATGGGGAGAGAGAGGGAATACTAGTCCCTCTATGGGGAGAGAGAGGGGTTAATAGTCCCTCTGTAGGGGAGAAAGCGGGTTCTAGTCCCTCTGTAGGGGAGAAAGGGGGTTCTAGTTCCTCTGTAGGGGAGAGAGAGGATTTACTAGTACCTCTGTAGGGGAGTGAGAGGGGTTACTAGTCCCTCTGTAGGTGAGAAAGGTGGTTATTGTCCCTCTGTAGGGGAGAGAGAGGGGTTACTAGTCCGTCTATGGGGAGAAAGAGGAGTTACTAGTCCCTCTATGGGGAGAGAGAGGGGTTACTAGTCCCTCTATGGGGAGAGAGAGGGGTTACTAGTCACTCTATGGGGAGAGAGAGGGGTTACTAGTCCCTCTGTAGGGGTGAAAGGGGGTTCTAGTCCCTCTATGGGGAGAGAGAGGGGTTACTAGTCCCTCTGTAGGGGAGAGAGAGGGGTTACTAGTCCCTCTATGGGGAGAAAGAGAGGGGTTACTAGTCCCTCTGTAGGGGAGAGAGAGTGGTTACTAGTCCCCCTGTACGGGAGAGAGAGGGGTTACTAGTCTCCCTATGGGGAGAGAGAGTGGTTACTAGTCCCTCGGTAGGGGAGAGAGAGGGGTTACTAGTCCCACTGTAGGGGAGAGAGAAAGGTTACTAGTCCCTCTATGGGGAGAGAGAGGGTTTACTAGTCCATCTATGGGTAGAGAGAGGGGTTACTAGTCCCTCTATGGGGAGAGAGAGGGGTTACTATTGCCTCTGTAGGGGAGAGAGAGGGGTTACTTGTCCCTCAATGGGGAGCGAGGGGTTACTAGTCCCTCTGTAGGGGAGAGAGAGGGGTTACTAGTCCCTCTATAGGGAGAGAGAAGGGTTACTATTCCCTCTGTAGGGGAGAGAGAGGGGTTACTAGTCTCTCTATGGGGAGAGAGACGGGTTACTAGTCCCTCTGTAGGGGAGAGAGAGGGGTTACTAGTCTCTCTATTGGGAGAGAGACGGGTTACTAGTCCCTCTGTAGGGGAGAGAGAGGGGTTACTAGTCCCTCTATGGGGAGAGATAGGGGTTACTAGTCCCTCTATGAGGAGAGAGAGGGGTAACTAGTCCCTCTGTAGGGGAGAGAGAGGGGTTACTAGTCCCTCTGTAGGGGAGAGAGAGGGGTTACTACACCCTCTGTAGGGGAGAGAGAGGGTTTACTAGTCCCTCATTAGGGGAGAGAGAGGGGTTACTAGTCCCTCTATGGGGAGAGAGGGGGTTTACTAGTCCCTCTATGGGGAGAGATAGGGGTTACTAGTCCCTCTATGGGGAGAGAGAGGGGTTACTAGTCTCTCTGTAGGGGAGAGAGAGGGGTTACTAGTCCCTCTGTAGGGGAGAGATATTGTTTACTAGTCCCTCATTAGGGGAGAGAGAGGGGTTACTAATCCCTCTATGGAGAGAAAGAGGGGTTACTAGTCCCTCTATGGAGAGAGAGGGGAGTTACTAGTCCCTCTATGGGGAGAGAGAGGGGTTACTAGTCCCTCTGTAGGGGAGAGAGAGTGGTTACTAGTCCCCCTGTACGGGAGAGAGAGGGGTTACTAGTCTCCCTATGGGGAGAGAGAGTGGTTACTAGTCCCTCGGTAGGGGAGAGAGAGGGGTTACTAGTCCCACTGTAGGGGAGAGAGAAAGGTTACTAGTCCCTCTATGGGGAGAGAGAGGGTTTACTAGTCCATCTATGGGTAGAGAGAGGGGTTACTAGTCCCTCTATGGGGAGAGAGAGGGGTTACTATTGCCTCTGTAGGGGAGAGAGAGGGGTTACTTGTCCCTCAATGGGGAGCGAGGGGTTACTAGTCCCTCTGTAGGGGAGAGAGAGGGGTTACTAGTCCCTCTATAGGGAGAGAGAAGGGTTACTATTCCCTCTGTAGCGGAGAGAGAGGGGTTACTTGTCCCTCTGTAGGGGAGGGAGAGATGTTACTAGTCCCTCTATGGGGAGAGAGAGTGGTTACTAGTCCCTCTGTAGGGGAGAGAGAGGGGTTACTAGTCTCTCTATGGGGAGAGAGACGGGTTACTAGTCCCTCTGTAGGGGAGAGAGAGGGGTTACTAGTCTCTCTATTGGGAGAGAGACGGGTTACTAGTCCCTCTGTAGGGGAGAGAGAGGGGTTACTAGTCCCTCTATGGGGAGAGATAGGGGTTACTAGTCCCTCTATGAGGAGAGAGAGGGGTAACTAGTCCCTCTGTAGGGGAGAGAGAGGGGTTACTAGTCCCTCTGTAGGGGAGAGAGAGGGGTTACTAGTCCCTCATTAGGGGAGAGAGAGGGGTTACTAGTCCCTCTATGGGGAGAGAGAGGGTTTACTAGTCCCTCATTAGGGGAGAGAGAGGGGTTACTAGTCCCTCTATGGGGTGAGAGAGGGGTTACTAGTCTCTCTGTAGGGGAGAGAGAGGGGTTACTAGTCCCTCTGTAGGGGAGAGATATTGTTTACTAGTCCCTCATTAGGGGAGAGAGAGGGGTTACTAATCCCTCTATGGAGAGAAAGAGGGGTTACTAGTCCCTCTATGGAGAGAGAGAGGGGTTACTAGTCCCTCTATGGGGAGAGAGAGGGGTTACTAGTCCCTCTGTAGGGGAGAGAGAGGGGTTACTAGTCCCTCTATGGGGAGAGAGAGGGGTTACTAATCCCTTTATGAGGAGAGAGAGGGTTTACTAGTCCCTCATTAGGGAGGGGAGGGGTTACTAGTCCCTCATTAGGGGAGAGAGATGGGTTACTAGTCCCTCTATGGGGAGAGAGAGGGGTTACTAGTCCCTCTATGGGGAGAGAGAGGGTTTACTAGTCCCTCTGTAGGGGAGAGAGAGGGGTTACTACACCTTCTGTAGGTGAGAGAGAGGGGTTACTTGTCCCTCTGTAGGGGAGAGAGAGGGGTTACTAGTACCTCTATGGGGAGAAAGAGAGGGGTTACTAGTCCCTCTGTAGGGGAGATAGAGTGGTTACTAGTCCCCCTTTACGGGAGAGAGAGGGGTTACTAGTCTCCCTATGGGGAGAGAGAGGGGTTACTAGTCCCACTGTAGGGGAGAGAGAAAGGTTACTAGTCCCTCTATGGGGAGAGAGAGGGTTTACTAGTCCAACTATTGGTAGAGAGAGGGGTTACTAGTCCCTCTGTTGGGGAGAGAGAGGTGTTACTAGTCCATCTGTAGGGGAGAGAGAAAGGTTACTAGGTCCTATATGTGGAGAGAGAGGGTTTACTAGTCCCTCTATGGGGAGAGAGAGGGTTTACTAATCCCTCTCTAGGGGAGAGAAAGAGGTTACTTGTCCCTCAATGGGGAGCGAGGGGTTACTAGTCCCTCTTTGGGGAAATAGAGGGGTTACTAGTCCATCTTTAGTGGAGAGAGAGGGGTTACTAGTCCCTCTGTAGCGGAGAGAGAGTGGTTACTTGTCCCTCTGTAGGGAGAGAGAAGGGTTACTATTCCCTCTGTAGGGGAGAGAGAGGGGTTACTTGTCCCTCTGTAGGGGAGGGAGAGATGTTACTAGTTCCTCTATGGGGAGATAGAGGGGTTACTAGTCCCTCTGTAGTGGAGAGAGAGTGGTTACTAGTCCCCCTGTACGGGAGAGAGAGGGGTTACTAGTCTCCCTATGGGGAGAGAGAGTGGTTACTAGTCCCTCGGTAGGGGAGAGAGAGGGGTTACTAGTCCCACTGTAGGGGAGAGAGAAAGGTTACTAGTCCCTCTATGGGGAGAGAGAGGGTTTACTAGTCCATCTATGGGTAGAGAGAGGGGTTACTAGTCCCTCTATGGGGAGAGAGAGGGGTTACTATTGCCTCTGTAGGGGAGAGAGAGGGGTTACTTGTCCCTCAATGGGGAGCGAGGGGTTACTAGTCCCTCTGTAGGGGAGAGAGAGGGGTTACTAGTCCCTCTATAGGGAGAGAGAAGGGTTACTATTCCCTCTGTAGCGGAGAGAGAGGGGTTACTTGTCCCTCTGTAGGGCAGGGAGAGATGTTACTAGTCCCTCTATGGGGAGAGAGAGTGGTTACTAGTCCCTCTGTAGGGGAGAGAGAGGGGTTACTAGTCTCTCTATGGGGAGAGAGACGGGTTACTAGTCCCTCTGTAGGGGAGAGAGAGGGGTTACTAGTCTCTCTATTGGGAGAGAGACGGGTTACTAGTCCCTCTGTAGGGGAGAGAGAGGGGTTACTAGTCCCTCTATGGGGAGAGATAGGGGTTACTAGTCCCTCTATGAGGAGAGAGAGGGGTAACTAGTCCCTCTGTAGGGGAGAGAGAGGGGTTACTAGTCCCTCTGTAGGGGAGAGAGAGGGGTTACTAGTCCCTCATTAGGGGAGAGAGAGGGGTTACTAGTCCCTCTATGGGGAGAGAGAGGGTTTACTAGTCCCTCATTAGGGGAGAGAGAGGGGTTACTAGTCCCTCTATGGGGTGAGAGAGGGGTTACTAGTCTCTCTGTAGGGGAGAGAGAGGGGTTACTAGTCCCTCTGTAGGGGAGAGATATTGTTTACTAGTCCCTCATTAGGGGAGAGAGAGGGGTTACTAATCCCTCTATGGAGAGAAAGAGGGGTTACTAGTCCCTCTATGGAGAGAGAGAGGGGTTACTAGTCCCTCTATGGGGAGAGAGAGGGGTTACTAGTCCCTCTGTAGGGGAGAGAGAGGGGTTACTAGTCCCTCTATGGGGAGAGAGAGGGGTTACTAATCCCTTTATGAGGAGAGAGAGGGTTTACTAGTCCCTCATTAGGGAGGGGAGGGGTTACTAGTCCCTCATTAGGGGAGAGAGATGGGTTACTAGTCCCTCTATGGGGAGAGAGAGGGGTTACTAGTCCCTCTATGGGGAGAGAGAGGGTTTACTAGTCCCTCTGTAGGGGAGAGAGAGGGGTTACTACACCTTCTGTAGGTGAGAGAGAGGGGTTACTTGTCCCTCTGTAGGGGAGAGAGAGGGGTTACTAGTACCTCTATGGGGAGAAAGAGAGGGGTTACTAGTCCCTCTGTAGGGGAGATAGAGTGGTTACTAGTCCCCCTTTACGGGAGAGAGAGGGGTTACTAGTCTCCCTATGGGGAGAGAGAGGGGTTACTAGTCCCACTGTAGGGGAGAGAGAAAGGTTACTAGTCCCTCTATGGGGAGAGAGAGGGTTTACTAGTCCAACTATTGGTAGAGAGAGGGGTTACTAGTCCCTCTGTTGGGGAGAGAGAGGTGTTACTAGTCCATCTGTAGGGGAGAGAGAAAGGTTACTAGGTCCTATATGTGGAGAGAGAGGGTTTACTAGTCCCTCTATGGGGAGAGAGAGGGTTTACTAATCCCTCTCTAGGGGAGAGAAAGAGGTTACTTGTCCCTCAATGGGGAGCGAGGGGTTACTAGTCCCTCTTTGGGGAAATAGAGGGGTTACTAGTCCATCTTTAGTGGAGAGAGAGGGGTTACTAGTCCCTCTGTAGCGGAGAGAGAGTGGTTACTTGTCCCTCTGTAGGGAGAGAGAAGGGTTACTATTCCCTCTGTAGGGGAGAGAGAGGGGTTACTTGTCCCTCTGTAGGGGAGGGAGAGATGTTACTAGTTCCTCTATGGGGAGATAGAGGGGTTACTAGTCCCTCTGTAGTGGAGAGAGAGTGGTTACTAGCCCTCTCTAGGGGAGAGAGAGGGGTTACTAGTCTCTCTATGGGGAGAGAGACGGGTTACTAGTCCCTCTATGGGGAGAGAGAGGGGTTACTAGTCCCTCTATGGGGAGAGATAGGGGTTACTAGTCCCTCTATGGGGAGAGAGAGGGGTTACTAGTCCCTCTATGTGGAGAGAGAGGGTTTACTAATCCCTCATTAGGGGAGAGAGAGAGGGGTTACCAGTCCCTCTGTAGGGAGAGAGAGGGGTTACTAGTCCCTCTATGGGGAGAGAGAGGATTTACTAATACCTCTATGGGGAGAGAGAGGGTTTACTAGTCCCTCTATGGGGAGAGATAGGGGTTACTAGTCCCTCTATGGGGAGAGAGAGGGTTTACTAGTCCCTCTGTAGGGGAGAGAGAGGTTTTACTAGTCCCTCTGTAGGGGAGAGAGAGGGGTTACTAGTCCATCTTTACGGGAGAGAGAGGGGTTACTAGTCCCTCTGTAGGGGAGAGAGAGGGGTTACTTGTCCCTCTGTAGGGGAGAGAGAGGGGTTACTAGTCTCTCTATGGGGAGAGAGACGGGTTACTAGTCCCTTTGTAGGGGAGAGAGAGGGGTTACTAGTCCCTCTATGGGGAGAGATAAGGGTTACTAGTCCCTCTATTGGGAGAGAGAGGGGTAACTAGTCCCTCTGTAGGGGAGAGATAGGGGATTCTGGTCCCACTGTGGGGGGAGTGGGGTTTCTCGTCCTTCTGCAGGGGAGATAGAGGGGTTACTAAGTCCCTCTGTAGGGGAGAGAGAGGGGTTTCTAATCACCTCTTTATGGTAGAGAGGGGGTTATAGTCCTTCTGCAGAAGAGAGAAAGGGGGTTTCTTGTCCCTCTGTAGGGGAGAGAAAGGAGTTACAAGTTCCTCTGTCGGGAAGAGAGGGGGTTCTTGTCCCTCTTTCGAGAAGAGAGGGGGTTCTAGTCCCTCTGTAGGGGAGAGAGAGGGGTGTCTATTTACCTCTGTAGGTGAGAGAGAGAGGGTTTTAGTCTTTCTGTAGGGGGGGTATGATGTTCTAGTCCCTCTGTGGTGGAGAGAAGGGGTTCTTACCCTATGGTGGGGGAGAGATGTGGTTCTAGTCACTCTGTGGGAGAGAGAGGGGATTTTGGTTAGAGAGGAATCTAGTCACCCTGTTGGGGTTAGAGAGCAATCTAGTCCCTCTGTAGGGGAGAGTGGGTGTTCTAGTACGGGAGAGATGTGGTTCTAGTCCTTCTGTGGGGGAAAGTGGGGTTACTAGCCCCTCTGTGGTGAAGAGTGGGTGGTTCTAGTCCTTCTGTAGGGGAGAGAGGGTGTTCTAGGTCATCTGTATGGGAGAGAGAGTGTTCTAGTCCTTCTGTAGGGGAGAGAGGGTGTTCTAGTCCTTCTGTAGGGGAGAGAGGGTCTTCTAGTCTTTCTGTCTGGGAGAGAGGGTGTTCTACTCCTTCTGTAGGGGAGAGAGGGTCTTCTAGTCCTTCTGTAGGGGAGAGAGGGTCTTCTAGTCCTTCTGTAGGGGAGAGAGGGTGTTCTAGTCCTTCTGTAGGGGAGGGAGGGTGTTCTAGTCTTTATGTAGGGGAGAGAGGGTATTCTAGTCCTTCTGTAGGGGAGAGAGGGTCTTCTAGTCCTTGTGTAGGGGAGAGAGGTTGTTCTAGTCCTTCTATAGGGGAGAGAGGGTGTTCTAGTCCTTCTGTAGGGGAGAGATGGTGTTCTAGTCCATCTGTAGGGGAGAGAGGGTGTTCTAGTCCTTCTGTAGGGGAGAGAGGGTTTTCTAGTCCTTCTCTAGGGGAGAGAGGGTGTTCTAGTCCTTCTGTCGGGGCGAGAGGGTCTTCTAGTCCATCTGTTTTAGACCTAGGAATGGTGGGTGGGGGGGGGGGTCGAGTTCTATTCCAGTGGAGAGATGGGAGACCCTCAGAGGTATTTGGAGTCTGATCATGTTGCACGCCTGAAGAACTGACCAGCCTGCTTCAAACCAAGGAGCGATGACCCCTGACCTCTTTGTTAAAACGAAAACAGATGCCGCCGAGGTGACTCATATCCGGCCTTAAATAAGCTGGTGAGGAATTTTTCACCCTGTCCTCCGCTCTGTTATTTCTTCTCCTCCTCCACTCTCTCGTTACTCCTGTCTTCTCCCTGCAACTCACAGCACATCCCTCACTCCCAACTTCATTAAATACGGCCAATACCAGAGCGCTGTTATTTTTTTAAAGTATATGCATGTATTCCTGGCATTGGAATGGACTTGTTTATAGCCCTGACCCTTGATGCTTGATGTCTTTAAACAGTCTTAAACCAGCTCTGGCAAGGTCACTCCATTTCTGTTTACTTTTATAAGAATATTTAGCCACGGGGGCTTTTAAAAGCATTTCTGTAAAACATCACCACAGAGAGAGATGGGGAGAGAGAAACACGCCAAGAACGTTATGATGTGAATGTGGTTCTTGCATGCTAGTGTTCAATTATTTCCAACATTATGATTAGCTTATTACTTCAACATATTTTTCAAATGTTCATGACTACCAGTCTATCTTTCAGAAATGATCCTAGAGTGTAAAATCAAATAAGAAATGATGGTTCTAACACCGCTACTACTACTATTACTACTACAATACCACTATTACCACAATACTACTATTACTACAACACTAGTACTGCTACTACTGCAATAATAGCAAAACTACTACTAATAATAATAATAATGCTAATAATAACATGAATGATTAACCTTGTGACGGTTCTGTGAATACAAACATGTGGAGCCATTAATAACCACTATCTCCAACGCCGTGCATTTGGCCCAGCAAGCCTAATGATTTACATCCTCTATATGGGACCGATCCCTATCGGATTGATGAATGCACCGACCAATCATGTCCCCGCAAACGCCAGCATGTACATACACCAATAAGTGATGATGAACAGCTTGCGACGCCGTTATTTATGCCCGACCGTGGGGGGCCGCCTCGACGGTGGAGCCTGACTTACTGGGCGAGGCTTAGCTGGTCTGCTCTGATCTGGGCTGGTCTGATCTGGGCTGGTCTGAGCTGGGCTGGTCTGATCTGGGCTGGTCTGAGCTGGGCTGGTCTGATCTGGGCTGATCTGGGCTGGTCTGAGCTGGGCTGGTCTGAGCTGGGCTGGTCTGATCTGGGCTGGTCTGATCTGGTCTGCTCTGATCTGGGCTGGTCTGATCTGGGCTGGTCTGATCTGGGCTGGTCTGATCTGGGCTGGTCTGATCTGGGCTGGACTGGGACTGTCATACAAACGTAAGACTTCCACACCATGAAATCCAAATTCTCAAATATCCCTATTGCTTTGTGTGTGTGTGTGTGTGTGTGTGTGTGTGTGTGTGTGTGTGTGTGTGTGTGTGTGTGTGTGTGTGTGTGTGTGTGTGTGTGTGTGTGCGTGCGTGTGCGCGTGAGTGTGTGTGTGTGTATGTGCGTGCACGCGTGTGAACATGTTGCACTACACTTGTGAGGACTTCAAGTTCCCACAAGAATAGTAAATTAACAAAAAGTTTACCAACTGGGGCCATTTTTTGGCCCCCACAATGTCAAATGCTATCTCTAGGGGGTTTAGGGTTAAGGTTAGAATTAGTGTTAGGGTTAGAATTAGGGTCAGGGATAGGAGCTAGGTTTAGTTTTAGGGTTGGAGCAATCTCTAGGTTATGGTTAAGGTTAGGTTATCAGGTTAAGGCTAGGGTTAAGGTTCGGGTTAGGGTAAGGGTAAGGCTTGGATTTAGGGTTAGGTGTTAGGGAAAATAGTATTTTGAATGGGACTGAATTGTGCTTCCCCACAAGGTTAGTCATACAAGACTGTGTGTGTGTCTATGTTTGTGCATGTGTGTGTGTGATTTGGTCTCCAGGTTGGAAAGCAGTAGAAATCTTGGCTCCTACTCTGTTAAATTCTGTTCTCATTGCTTGTTGGTGTTACCATGGCCCAGCCTCAGTGTGTTTGCATGCAGATGGCCTTGTATAGTCAGCCTGGGGTTTATTTTAGTTGGCTAAAGAGGCACATCTTTTTTATAGCTCCTCTTAGCGATGTGCATCTGAGAGAGTTGACCTCGGTCGTCGGGCTTTATGAGACTCCTCCTGTTTCTCAGCCCCTCTTTTTCGTTATTTTCCGGTGCTGCTCGTCTTTCTTTGTCAGCCCTTTTCACACATCCATCCATCCATCCATCCATCCATCCATCCGCGAGCAGGGAGACAGCCACACATCAGGAAATAAGGACGGAGAGACAGAGAGAAATCGTGTAGGTGGCGATGTGCCGACTTTTACGCACTTCGTCAGAGAGGGAGCGAGGGAAAGAGCCAGAGAGAGTGCAACAGCGAGCAGGCGTCGTTTATTTAGGTTGCCGTTCGGCTTGAGTCCGTGGTGTGCGGCCAGGGCCATAAATGTCACATCCTGTAACAGAGAGCAGGGAAGAGACGGGGTGCAGGCCCCTACAATCCCCCCCCCCCCCCCCCCCCCCTTACCTCACACTCATTTCGGGGGAACCTGGAGAATTTTGGGGACCAAGGGGCGAAGAAGGCTCCAGATCTGCGAAGAACATCTCGCCGTAGCGGGTGCTCTTCAATCGTGGGGCCCCCCGCTCCAAACTGTTGAGCAGACGACCGGGTCCTGAGAGTCCCCCGTGCCTAAACTGAAGTGACAGTTATTGGCCCCTCTCGTCCAGAAGAAATTGTAAAGCTATTTCCTGTTTTGTCCCATTTCTCAGTAGGAGTGTTTTCCAATGCATTTGATACGGCCATATTAACCGGGCACTCTTGAGCCAAGTCCATAACTCTTTCCTGGATGGAATTTACTGCACAGTGTTATATTATAAGACGCTCCGTCTATGTGTCCCAGCATTTTTATTCTGCTCCGCCGCGTTCTCCGTCCCTAGTCACGACACGTCGTAAACCGCAACACAAACCCCCAAAAGAGCTGTGCTGTCCCCTCTGATGTTTATGTCCTTTGTTTACCCCCAATGAAGCTCTCTTTACCCAAAACACAAACATGAACGTAGCATGACTGACATACAAGTACGTTTCCACAGCAGATCATATTAGGAAATGTTTACAGCACAGAATGACAAAAGTTCCCCCCGGCCTTCTATTTGTATAACCAGACGTATGATTTCAGGCCATTAACTCCTTCTCCTGGTCATGCCCATTCAACAGATTTTATTTACGTGATAGGTTCTGTGTGTGTGTGTGTGTGTGTGTGTGTGTGTGTGTGTGTGTGTGTGTGTGTGTGTGTGTGTGTGTGTGTGTGTGTGTGTGTGTGTGTGTGTGTGTGTGGTTGTGCGTGTGTGTGTGTGTGTGTGTGTGTGTGTGTGTGTGTGGTTGTGCGTGTGTGTACATGTGTGCATGCGCACGTGTGTATGTGTGTGCACGTGTGTGTGTGTGTGTTGAGTTGTCAGGGTGTCTGGTGATTCTCAGCGGGAGTGTTCCACATCTAAGCTCCATAACTCAAGAGATCCTTCAACTCTGCCCACTTCTCCACTCCTCCACTGTCCAGCCTAGTTCAGCCCAGCTCTGTTACACTCAATCTGGCCTGGCCTGAACCACAGTCCACCAGTCCAGCCTACCATTAGACTGTCCCAGCTCTGTTACACTCAATCTGGCCTGGCCTGAACCACAGTCCACCAGTCCAGCCTACCATTAGACTGTCCCAGCTCTGCATCCTGCTCATTTGCAGTATCTTTTACAAGGCTTCTGGTCGGGCTTTAATCCCCACATTTTATAGAAAATATCTAAAAAGGGAAGCATGAGGTTGTCCTGTGGTCCTAGTGAGTGACTCAGGCTGAGAGAGGATTGTACACAATAAAGTCCTCTTTCCATTGCCACTCATGATAACCTCCAAGCCTCCACCAACACTCCTTAACTTCCCACATATTCTCCCACATAGAGATGTAGCCTATTCCACGTAACCATCCACATGCCCATGTGTAGCAGTGAGGTTGTAGCAGTGTACAGACTGTGTCCAGGTGTCAGCGCAGGCACCACATGGTAGATGTCTTACTTTGTCACCACATCCCCTTCTCCTCTCTTCTCCTCTCTCCACCCGCTGTGATTTACTTCTCCTCCCCTCCTCTTTTTATTGGCCGGAGGTCACCAAGAATCTGGACAGTTTCACCCTGCTGAAAGCAGTAAAACACTAAGCAGACACTCCCCTCCTAACCTACACCATCACCGCTTAAGGTGTGTTTGTGTGTGTGTGCGTGCGTGCGTGCGTGCGTGCGTGTGTGTGTGTGCATGTGTGTGTGTGTGTGTGTGCGGGGCATCAGGAGGGCAGGAAATAGTGATTATGACATGGGCCGTCAAACTCTCATTGCATAGATTTTAAAGCACATTTAAGGCCCACACACTGTCTGGGCTTTTGACGTTCTCCTGGTTTGTCTTGGTTTATTTCTTGGGTTTTAATGCATTGCAATGTTGCTGACACAACCCCCCCCCCCCCCCCCCACGCGCACACACTCACCCTCCAGGTTTCCTGTGTGCCCCGGCTAGGCCCTCCCCTCATCACCCTCCTCCTCCATTTGTACACATTAGTGCCCTTAAGAGCACGTCCCGGGCTCTCAAGCCCTGCTCTACTCCAGCCAGAGGGGCTCACCCCTCACACACTGCAATTAGCCTCCATCTGAGGAGCATTAGGCCATGCTGCTGTTTTAACACAGAGCACGTGTCCCAAAGTTGCACCCTATTACCAATGTAGGGGGCCATTAGGGACTGAGCCAGGCCTGGCCGGGGAGAGGGGAGGGACCCGTGTTATGTCACCCACCGTAATGTCTTCCTCCACACTGGGCTTTCACCAGGGAGCTTCAGTGTGCTGTGACTTGAGGTTCAGGTGAAAGGATGCCGCCGGCGCTAGCCGACTGCTCATTTCAATTGCGGTTGGCAGCGTTGGATGAGAGTTGGAGTTCAGTGTCAGGTTCCAGTGGAGTTTGGCGTGGGAAAGCACATGTTCAGTTTGCGGCCCATGGATACCGAGGACAGTGTGCGTTTGTGTATAGGTTAGCATGCTAATTCCATATGTACATATATCTTAATGAGCACATTGAAGTGGTGGAATGCCTGAGACCCACATACGGTAGTCTTTGTCCTTAACATTAAATGGATGCTATTCATTAAATGCTAATTGTAATTGTAAAGACACAGGTGTTGGCATCCCATTCCCCGTCTGTCTGGCTCTTTCATTATCTCTCATGGGCGGCCGAGGACACCCTTTCAAAGACATGGAATGTTTTCAGGCAGGAAAATTATACTCATATTCTTATTTTCTCTTGTGGAATTACTGACCTGTATTTTATGATGAGAAGAGGAAGAGAGAGAGAGAGAGAGAGAGGGTGGGGTGGAATGGGATGGTACCTGGGGTGGAGGGTTGGGATGGGATGGGATGGGAGTGAAAGGGTGGGATGGGGTTCTGGGGTAGAAGAATAGGATGGGTTAGGGTGGGCAGAGTGGGGTGGGGTGGTTGAGGGTCTGGGTGGTTGTTAATAGAGATGGGGGAGAGGGGGGCTCCTTGGCTCCTGTTAATGATCATGATGTGCTTGTGAAAAGGCAGGCTGGCACTGGCATGGCTCGGGCCTACTATCACACCATCACACAATCACACTACATGGGGGCGCACGACGCTCAGCAGGCCCAGAGAATTCAGCTAATTTAAGATAGGCTTCTGGATTATTGTTAGGGGCTGATATTACAGAGTATTGTAGTGTGCCATCCATTTGGCCACATCATTTTTTCCCCCAAGATCCTTCCATTTGTTGAATAGGTGTGAAAACTATAGAACCTAAGAATTCAGACACCAGGAAAACTGATGTCCGATGGGTACTGTACTTAGCACAGTTGGAGGCTATTTGTTCTCTTTCTAGAAGGAAAAAAACGTACCTGCTGCATACCGACCTGGTACCGACGAACCTGCCGTTTCTACTTGTAGAATCGCCCTGCTCGTCAATGACCGACATCTTGACTTTAAGCCAATCAGAAAGCACGACCCTCCACTACTGTCAGGAGTGACACGAAAAAGGAAGAGGGCTCTTTGCCCAGTGTTATCCACCTCCTTTTCATCAGAATTGTTCTAACCAAAACAATAAAGTTGCATAATAAATATATGTGTTTGTAGAGCAAGTCTTTACCTCCAGCTAAGGAGTTTTGTGCGTAAAGAAATATTTTTATTGAAAGGTGCACTAGTTCCTGGCTTAGCTGTCTAACACACTGCATCTCAGTGCTAGAGGCATCACTACAGCTCCTGGTTCGATTCCAGGGTGTATCACAACCGGCCGTGATTGGGAGACCCATAGGGTGGCGCACAATTGGCCCAGTGTCATCCTGGTTAGGGTTTGGCCGGGGTAGGCCGTCATTGTAAATAAGAATTTGTTCTTAAAACTGACTTGCCTTGTTAAGTAAAAAGACAAATAAATAGCTAGCTAACTAGTTAATATTAGGTTGCTAACTGAGTCAGGCAGTCACACAGACTTCATATGAAATGAATGGGGTGGTGAGTGCAGCACAATGCACACAACACTAAATTATTGTAATCTAGCAAGATGATGAAAAAAAGATTTAATTCACTCTCTACTATCCCATACTGCCTGTTCCAGTTCACTTCCTATCTAACGTTAGCTAAATGGTTAGTACTGCCATTTGCCAGTTAACCCAACATAGCTAGCTAGTTTGCTACTCCACTGACTCTTGGCAGCTGCTTCATTCAAAAACAAATCCATTGTGATTTAACTATAATGTTGCTAGCTACACTAGGTATCTACACTGTAGCTGTGGCCATTTGGCTAGTATCAACAAGGGCAAGATCGGCGGTTGATCTGTACTATGTGAACAACAAAAAGACTGCCGACACTGGGCAGAGGTGCTACGTATCTCTGGTATGTCTGAGGCTTAACAATGCATAGAGGCCTACTTGACTGTTAGCCCTATCCTCATTTAGGGTGGAAAGCAACACCAGTAGATTTTGACAGGTGACATCTTCACTTTTGTACAGCTAATGGTTTCCTCTACAGGTAATTTAATATGTCACCGTACCTTCTCAGTTTATATGTCACCGTACCTCTCTCTCAACTCTCTCTGTCTCTCCATCTTTCTCCATCTCTCTCTCTCACCCCACCTCTCTCCCCCTCTCTCCATTCTCTCCCTCTCTCCCTCTCTCTCAGCCCTTGCTCTTGATCCCTGCTTTCTGAGCAGATAGTTCAGGCAGGATTAATATTCCTGACACTTTGATGTCAAAACCAAGTATCACAAAGCAGGAGGAGGGTAAGGATGAGGGGGCGGCGGGCCGAGAGAGAAAGACAGAGGGGGATAAAGGAAAAGAAGGGGATAGAAAAGGTGGCAGAGATGTGAGGGATCATGGCTTGGCAGCGAGGCTAGATGTATAAGCTCACCCAGTCGAGTGTGTGTGTGTGCGTGTGTGTGTGTGGGTCCCCTGTTGGCAGCTTCCCGGCGCTGCGAACCACAGCTGTGTGTGCAGAGGCGTGTCGTCGTGGCTACGGGGGGAGCGAGGGTCAACGAGGGAGTGCCGGCCCTAGCGTTGCTCTTTATTGGCTCCCGGGCAGAGGCACTGGCCCCGTCCATTAAACCAATCACTCACACCTTGCTGACCCTTGACAGCCAATCAGCAGGCTATGCCTAGAGGAGAAGAGCAAACAGACAAAGGCAGAGGCGGCGGGGAAGGCATGTGATTGGACCATATGAGAGAGAGAGAGAGAGAGAGAGAGAGAGAGCATACTGTGTTTGTGCATCTGTGCGCTTGCATATTCTGTGTGCGTGCGTGCGTGTGTTCGTGCGTGCGTGTGTGCGTGCGTGCCTGAGAGCAAGAGGCTCAGAGTGGGGCTGGTTAGCCTGGTTTCAGTGGAGGTGCCAAAGGTGAGAGCGTATGGTGGGCGAGAGCGCCCTTAATCTGTGCCTGACGAGGGCATGGGGAGCCTCCTTACAATAATTACATTAGAGTCAAGTGGATCACAGTATCTGACAGCAACACATTTTTGCCCTCAAGGAGAAATCCCTGGTTAATTGTCATCTGCCAAGAAGGAGCAGGCTCTGGTAGTGCCTACCTATATTGTATAGAGGTTTAGAGTTGGAGGAAGACAGGGGAGAGGGAGAGAGAGCGAGAGAGTGTGTCTGCATATAGTGTGTGTGTGTGTGTGTGCGTGTGTGCGTGCATGTGTGTGAGAGAGGGGTAAGAGAGCAAGTAGAAAGACTGGTGTCTCAGAGGAATATGGCCATGCATTGTCTGTGAGTCAATTCATGTGCAGTTACTGAACATTTGCACAATGTTCACGTGTGGGTAAGTGCACGGTGTGTACACGGTGTGTGTCTGTTCCTGTATACACGTACAAGATTGTGTATTTGTGCATCTATAGGAACGTGCTGACGTAAATGGCCGCGCATGTGTATCTTTTGTGTGTGACTGTTTGCATCCTTGTGTGTGTACATGTGTGCGTATGCACGTGTGTGTGTGTGCACCTCTTTGTATAACTGTGTGTATAATAAGTGTGTATGCATGCGTGCGTGTGTAAATGTGTTTGTGTGTTGGAGCTGAGCTACGGTGCTGTAAGTGTTGGCAGTATGGTGCTTGTAGCGGTGCAGCAGGCAGGGGAGGGTAGCTAGCTGGATCACTGGAGCCTAGCTATCCGGCTGAGGGGAGGAGAGGTTGATCTGTTTAGTGTCCGTCTCCTGCCAGCTTTCACTGGTCATTAAAAGCAGCCCGTTATCAGGCAGCGCAGGGAGAGACTCACAGACCAGGAAGGCTGCAGCGTCTTCAGGTAACAGCTCCTTATCTGCCTGCTGATTGCCTTCACGCTTCCAAACCGGCTGACGTTGGCATCTCAATCAGTCTTTAAATAATCTGCGAGAGAGAGGAGGCCTGCTTGCATGTCGACGGGCGAATATTAATGCGAGAGGCGTACGGGGAGACGCGTATACGGGAAACAAACAAACAATTCCTAAATCTGCCTGGGTGTTGCTACCTTGCTGGGCGCCCCAATCCAACGCAGAGATCCCAGTGCTCTATAGGCTTTAGATCCAAACAGCGTAGCTGTGTTTGAGGAAGCTGTTCATGAATCACAATGTAGGGCCTTTAGAGCGGTTATTTCATCTTGTCCTTATAGATTTTTCTCACTAATTTTCAGGGTTATCAGATCTTCCACATGTATCTCGGAGAAAGCTGGGCCCGTATCCACAAAGTATCTCGGAGTAAGAGCGCTGATCTGCCCATATCGTCTGTCATTACGATCTGAAAGGCTAAACGTATCCTAGTCCGGCTCTGAGATGCTTTGTGGATACGGGCCCAGGTCAGTATGACAGGTGTGAGAAACTTTAGTGCATGGACAATGAAAGGTAATTGTCTCTGTTGTGGAGGTAAGAAAATATTCAGGGGAGTAGGTGAGTGATGTCGGTCAACTTTAGGGCAGAAATATCTCTCTGCCAAGTGTTTGGCTGACATGGAACACCAACCCTCCCACACACACCTCTGAGGTCAGGGCTCTGTGCAGGCCAGTCAAGTTCTTCCACACCGATCTCGACACATTTCTGTATGGACCTCGCTTTGTGCACAGGGGCAGTGTAATGCCGAAACAGGAATGGGCCTTCCCCAAACTGTTGCCCCAAAGATGGAAGCACAGAATGGTCTAGAATGTCGAACAATTTTTAAAAAACTACAACATTATAAACAGTGACAACCATAACACTGATATACACAACATTTCATTTCATGTGGAGATTCAGAAAGTCTGAAGGCCTGTGGGATAAAATAGTTATTGTATCTGTAGCTATTGAGTTTGGGAAGTTTAAAATGACGACACCAAACTTTACAGTTGGAACTATGCATTGGGCAGGTAGCGTTCTCCTGGTATCTGCCAAACCCAGACTCGTCGTTCAGACTGCCAGATGGTGAAGTGTGACTAATCTCTCCAGAGAACACATTTCCACTGCTCCTGAGTGCAACGGCGGCAAGCTTTACACCGCTCCAGCCGACGCTTGGCATTGCACATGGGGATCTTAGCCTTGTGTGCGGCTCTTCTGCCACGGAAGCCCATTTCATGAAGCTCCCGATGAACAGTTATTGTGCTGATGTTGCTTCCGTAGGCAGTTTGGAACTCGGCAATGAGTGTTGCAATTTTTACGCTCTACGCGCTTCAGCACTCGCGGTTCCGTTCTATGAGCTTGTGTGGCCTACCACTTCTCGGCGGAGCCGTTGTTGCTCCTGGACGTTTTCCACTTCACAATAACAGCACTTACAGTTAACCGGGGCAGCTCAAGCAGGGCGGAAATTTGACAAACTGACTTGTTGGAGAGGTGGCATGCTATGACGGTGCCACGTTGAAAGTCACTGAGGTCTTCAGTAAGGACATTCTACTGCCATTGTTTGTCTGTGGAGACTGCATGGCTATATTATTGATCTTATACACCTGAAAACAACGGTACACTAATTTGAAGGGCTGTCCATGTAGTATTGTATACACTATATAGTGTGTTTGTGTTATTTCCTTATTTATTTTGTTATTGATTTCCATTTCTAATACAACCACCCTTGATTATTGTTGTTACTGACTGTCCTGTTTGTGACAATCTTGATTATTATTTTTTCTGAATTAATGATATTGTTAATTAATCTCTCTCTCTCTCTCTCTCTCTCTCTCTCTCTCTCCTCTCTCTCTCTCTCTCTCTCTCTTTCTCCCTTTCTCTCTCTCTCTTTCTCCCTTTCTCTCTCTCTCTCTCTCTCTCTCATCTCTCTGTCTCTCTATCCTTTCTCTCTCTCGCTCTCTCTCTCTCATCTCTCTGTCTCTCTATCCCTTTCTTTCTCTCTCTCTCTCTCTCTCTCTCTCTTTCTCTCTCTCTCTCCCCTCTCTCTCTCTCCCTTTCTCTCTCTCTCTCTTTCTCTTCCCTTTCTTTCTCTCTCTCTTTCTCTCTCCCTTTCTCTCTCTCTCTCTCTCTCTCTCTCTCTCTCTCTCTCTCTCTCTCTCTTTCTCTCTCTTCTCTCTCCCTCTCTCTCTCTCCCTTTCTCTTCTCTCTCTCTTTCTCTCTCCCTTTCTTTCTCTCTCTCTTTCTCTCTCCTTTCTCTTCTCTCTCTCTCTCTCTCTCTCTCTCTCTCTCTCTCTCTCTCTCTCTCTCTTCTCTCTCTCTCTCTCTCTCTCTCTCTCTCTCTCTCTCTTCTCTCTCTCTCTCTCTCCTCTCTCTCTCTTTCTCTCTCTCATCTCTCTCTCTCTCTCCATTTCTCTCTCTCTCTCCCTTTCTTTCTCTCTCTCTCATCTCTCTCACCCTTTCTTTCTTTCTCTCATTTCTCTCTCTCCCTTTCTTTCTCTCTCCCCCTCTTTCTCGCTCCCTTTCTTTTCTTTCTCTCTCTCTCTCTCTTTCTCTCTCCCTTTCTTTCTCTCTCTCTCATCTCTCTCTCTCTCCCTTTCTTTCTTTCTTTCTTTCTTTCTCTCCCTTTCTTGCTCTCTCTATCTCTCTCTCTCTCTCTCTCTCTCTCTCTCTCTCTCCCTCTCTCTCTCTCTCTCTCTCTCTCTAATGCGGGATCACTGTGATTATGGATATCCCATGTGAGGCTGTGGCGCTGCAGCTGGAGCTGGGGCTGTCAAAATAGGCAGGCCCCTGTCTTAAGGAAAAGGTCACAAGCAGGTGCTGTGAACTCCTTGTCAGCTCATCACTCCTCAACCAAATGGATAATGTTCAACATATTGACTTCCCAGGAAAAAGTACAGGAAAGGAAAAATAGGTGTTTTATATGATTTTGTTTTTTTTTCGGCACAGAGAGAAAAGCCAAGGATTTATAGAAGTCTTTGTGGACTATTACCGAGAACCAAATCACAGGATTATTTAACTCCTATTTCCCTGTTGTCACCTCTTACCCAGTCCTGGGTGTATTGATAATACCTTAGAGGCTAGACTGCTGGTTATTAATATGCTGGGTGTCCTTTTGCTATCCCATAACCGGCCATAACTATTCACATCTCACCAGAGGCCTTTGTGAACCGAAATCCTATAGCCTGGTAGTACAGTTTGTGCAGACAGACAATAATGTTATGATGTTATGAGCTGGATCTATTCAACCCTTAGGAAAAGGCCCCCTGCAGTTGCTTTACTCATGGTTTGGTATGAGGCTGACCAATGAACTGTAGTCATCACTGACCTGCCATAGGTGACAACAAAGTAATAACACTTTCTCTCCCGCTCTCTTTGACTCTCCCTCCCTCCCTCCCTCCCTCCCTCCCTCCCTCCCTCCCTCCCTCTACCTCATTCCTGACTTATCTATGTCTTTCCCCCCTCCCTCTCTCCTCCCGCCTTCTCTCTGCTCTCATCCATATGATGTGTGACATGTATCATTGCTTAGGACTACTCCAGGCTCGACATGTTGACATTCCCCCATGTCTCTTCATCCTTCCCTGTAGGCTCCAGTGGTGTTGAGTTGTGTGGATGAATGATATTGATCGCACACAGTGGTTGAGAAGGGGGGGGGGGGGGGACAAACCAGGGCCTCTCACTCACTATAGCTTTCCTACGGCCTTTTTTTTTCCTCTCTTAAACTTGTGTTTCCATGGCAACCATACCATATCTGGAGCAGATAGTGAGGGGCTATGGAAACAATCCCATTGGTGAAAAAGGACCATGTAAGTTCACTGAGGTGTCGCTGTTCCGCCGGGTGTAGCGTCTCTCTTCGGTACGAGCGCCCAGAGTGGGGAAAGCCCTCAGCAGATGCGACATGGCGTCAATGGCCAAAGCAGGATGCCAATATCGTCTTACGACGATGCCCTTGAGGCCCAGGTATGTTGTGTCAATGCCAATTATGAGGTGTCAATACCTACGTCAGAATAAAAGGTCTCACTCAGATTGAGTTAGCCACAACGGTATCCGAGGAGACCCGTTAGATAGATCCCTGATGAAAAGATGGAATCCGCAGTGGCGGGAAACAGCGCCACTGTCCGACCCCACAGTCTGTGTTGTTGTTTTTGATTCGTTGACAAAAGCGGAGGTGATGAATGACAGTACATATTCTTCCGTTCTATCGCACGATGGGGGGGGGGGGGGGGGGACTGTGTTTGTTGCTTGCAGTAACTTCTTTGCTCATTGTAATATTGCAAACCGTTGTGGCAGTTCGGTCGTCAAGGATTTCACCTCTAAAGACAAAGGAGAAGATCCCAGACACTGGAAGAACGCCACCTTTTGCTTTGAATACTCAAATCCCACACCATACAAGGCACCAATGGATATCCCACAACTATTTTACTCGCCTAATGTCCATTGAAAGCTATGTGGTGGGGATGTGCCCTATGATACAAGTGGAGTTCCCCCAGGCAGCCTTAACATTAGAGCCCATGCTGAGAGTCCCACCCACAAGTATGCAGGGTGTTTGTTGGCTCCCATGAAGCAGGTTCCCATGCAGGGGAGGGGATGCACATGGACAGGATATAGTCTGTGTGAGTCAGGGCCAGTCCCAAAGTACCAGCTGGAGGAGGGAGGGAGGGCTGAAATTGGGCTGTCAAACCACTGGTCAGGAGGTGGGATGGGGATTCGGGGATAAGTAGATGGTTAGAGGTCACGTTTGTTTTTTAAAGGTTGAGTGTGTAGTGACGTAGGAGTGGGGTCTTAGATGTGAACGGATTGTAGGGTCTTTCTCTCTCATTCACACGCACACACACACCCATGCAGCCCCACACTGTTAAGGCGAGAGTAATGGAGCAGTGTGTGACCTTCATGAGGTATGTCGTTAGCCCCCGTGATTACAAGGGTTCAACATTGGTCGAAAACACACAAGTCTATGTGTAGCAATGCTATATTGTGTGTGTGTGCGCGCATGCGTGCTGTGCATATGTGTAGAGGCTGTATGCATGTGCATGCGTGTGTGTGTGTGTGTGTGTGTGTGTGTGTGTGTGTGTGTGTGTGTGTGTGTGTGTGTGTGTGTGTGGTGTGTGTGTGTGTGTGTGTGTGTGTGTGTGTGTGTGTGTGTGTGTGTGTGTGTGTGTGTGTGTGTGTGTGTATGGATGTGGTCTACTCCTCCGCCCTAGCGCTCTTGTTCTCCCAGCTGTCCTAACACAGCACTGTGTTGACAGTCAACACAGCTGCAGGTCAGAGAGGCCCTGGGCTCTGGGTTGGTCAGACATGGGCTAGGAGCACCAATGGAGGGGGGCAACGGTGCAACACACATCCCAGCACAGTGTCTCCACACCAACCCCAAAACACCTCGGGCCACGGACCATGGAGCCCTTGGCCCCCTTGGCTCTTGGAGGTTACCTCCATAACACAACGACAACAACAACACACTTTTCCAAGTGACCTTTGCTCCCGAGTGGCGCAGCGGTCTAAGGCACTGCATCTCAGTGCTAGAGGCGTCACCACAAACCGTGGTTCGATTCCAGGCTGTATCACAACCGGCCGTGATTGGGAGTCCCATAGGGCGGCGCACAATTGGCCCAGCGTCGTCCCGGTTTGGCCGGGGTAGGACGTCATTGTAAATAAGAGTTTATTCCTTACTGACTCGCCTAGTTAAATAAAGGTTAAAAATCAAATAAATAACTGACTCAATCCAGAGAGTGGTTGCTGTTGTGGATGTTAAAGCTCTATGCTCTCCAACACATGTATTTTAGACCCTACTCCTCGTGATTGTAAAGGGAATGTAGCATTCAGGATCAATATTGTGATTTATCATCCATGAGTATGTTTTTAACAGATGACATTAGCATCCAGAACAGACACAGTCCCATTATGGGGTGGCTGACCTCTGGGTTGATTGATAGACTGTCTGACCCTGATTCTCTCGGTGTCATGGCCTCCGTGTCAGAGAGACCTTGTTGTTGTAACCCACCTATCTCTTTGTGTATCCCCTGAGAGAGTCCGTGCAGGGCCAACCCACAGACACTCACGCACACTCGCAGTGTGTATTTTAACTGCTTTTCATTCAATCACATATGGCTACAAATATTGACTGCACATTCGTTCAAGTGGGCAGAATATTGTATACATAGCCTACAGAAATTGGTTCAGTTATGGCCCCAAAAAGTGAATATTGTAACCTTGGCCTACGTACATGTAAATCTGTTCATTTGAGCAGAATATTGAATATACATTCATTCATATGGTTATATAAAGGCTGAAGGCTAAAAGCAGACTACAAATCAAATCAAATAAAATATTATTTGTCACATGCGCCGAATACAACAGGTGGAGACCTAACACGGAACCCAAACCGGCTGCGCGCGTGCGCCATCGTGCGCTATCGTGCATGCATTTATTTTGTCCCCCTACACCAAACGCAATCACGCCACGCAGGTTAAAATATCAAACTCTGAACCAATGAAACAAACTCTGAACCAATGACATTAATTTGGGGACAGGTCGAAAAGCATTAAACATGTATGGCAATTTAGCTAGTTAGCTTGCACTTGCTAGCTAATTTGTCCTATTTAGCTAGCTTGCTGTTGTTAGCTAATTTGTCCTGGGATATAAACATTGAGTTGTTATTTTACCTGAAATGCACAAGGTCTTCTACTCCGACAATTAATCCACACATAAAACGGCCAACCGAATAATTTCTAGTCATCTCTCCTCCTTCCAGGCTTTTTCATCTTCGACATTATATGGTGATCGGCATCTACACATTTACCATGACAACCGGCAAAACATTTCATCTTTCAATCACCCACGTGGGTTTTACCAATGAGGAGATGGTACAAGGGGACCAGTTTCTATAAACCAATGAGGAGATGGGAGAGGCAGGACTTTCAGCGCGATCTGCGTCAGAAATAGGAATGACTTCTATTTTAGCCCTTGGCAACTCAGACGCTTGTGGCGCGCGCGAGCAGTGTAGGTGCGATAATTGAATAACATGTATTTCTAAATTTATTTTGCAACGCTCGCCCATGCGGCGTGTCTGGTCTGCTCAGCATGTTACAGTGAAATGCATACTTACAAGCCCTTAACCAACAATGCAGTTTTAAGAAAAATACGTTAAAAAAAATAAAATAAATAAAAGTAACAAATCATTAAAGAGCAGCAGTAAAATAACAATAGCGAGGCTATAAACAGCGGTATCAGTACAGAGTCAATTTGTGGGGGTTAGTCGAGGTAATTGAGGTAATATGTACATGTAGGTAGAGTTATTAAAGTGACTATGCATAGATAATAACAGAGAGTAGCAGCAGCGTAAAAAGAGGGGAGGTCAGACAATGTAAATAGTCTGGGTAGCCATTTGATTAGCTGTTCAGGAGTCTTACGCCTTGGGGTTAGAAGCTGTTTAGAAACCTCTAGACTTGGCACTCCGGTAATGCTTGCCGTGCGGTAGCAGAGAGAACAGTCTATGACTAGGGTGGCTGGAGTCTTTGACAATTTTTTGGGCCTTCGTCTGACACTGCCTGGTATAGAGGTCCTGGATAACAGGAAGCTTGAGCCCAGTTATGTACTGGGCCGTACGCACTACCCTCTGTAGTGCTTTGCGGTCGGAGGACGAGCAGTTGCCATACAAGGCAGTGCTGCAACCCGTCAGGATGCTCTCGATGGTGCAGCTATAGAACCTTTTGAGGATCTGTGGACCCATGTCAAATCTTTTCAGTCTCCTGAGGGGGAATAGGTTTTGTTGTGCCCTCTCCATGACTGTATTGGTGTGCTTGGACCATGTTAGTTTGTTGGTGTTGTGGACACCAAGGAACTTGAAGCTTCGATGAGAATGGGGGGCGTGCTCGGTCCTCCTTTTCCTGTAGTCCACAATCATCTCCTTTGTCTTGATCACGTTGAGGGAGATGTTGTTGTCCTTGCACCACATTGTCAGGTCTCTGACCTCCTCACTATAGGCTGTCTCATCGTTGTCTGTGATTAGGCCTAACACTGTTGGGTCATCGACAAACTTAATGATGGTGTTGGAGTCGTGCCTGGCCGTGCAGTCATGAGTGAACAGGGGGTGTAGGAGGGGACTGAGCACGCACCCCAAGGCGGCCCCCGTGTTGAGGATCAGAATGGCGGATGTGTTGTTACCTACCCTTACCACTTGGGGGCTTCCCGACAGGAAGTCCAGGATCCGGTTGCAGAGGGAAGTGTTTAGTCCCAGAGCCCTTAGCTTAGTGATGAGCTTTGAGGGCACTATGGTGTTGAACGCTGAGCTGTAGTCAGTGAATAGCATTCTCACAAAGGTGTTCCTTTTGTCCAGGTGTAAAAGGGCAGTGTGGAGTGCAAAATAGATTGCATCATCTGTGGATCTGTTGGGGATGTATGCAAATTGGAGTGGGTCTATGGTTTCTGGGATAATAGTGTTGATGTGAGCCATGACCAGCCTTTCAAAGAACTTCATGGCTACAGACGTGGCTATAGACTTGGACACAGGGACTATGTAGGTCTGCTTGAAACATGTTGGCATTACAGACTCAGACAGGGAGAGGTTGAAAATGTCATTGAAGACTTGCCAGCTGGTCGGCATATGCTCAGAGTACACGTCCTGGTAATCCGTCTGGCCCTGCTGCCTTGTTAATGTTGACCTGTTTAAAGGTCTTACTCGTCTGCGGAGAGTGTGATCACACAGTCATCCAGAACAGCTGATGCTCTCATGCATGTTTCAGTGTTACTTGCCTCCAAGTAATTTAGAAGTAGAAGTAATTTAGCTCGTATGGTAAGCTCGTGTCACTGGGCAGCTCTTGGCTGTGCTTCCCTTTGCAGTCTGTAATAGTTTGCAAGCCCTACCACATCCGGTGAGTGTCGGAGCCAGTGTAGTTTGATTCGGTCATAGTCCTGTATTGAAGCTTTGCTTGTTTGATGGTTCGTCGGATAGCATAGCGTGATTTCTTATCAGCTTCCTGGTGAGAGACCCGCACCTTGAAAGCGGCAGCTCTACCCTTTAGCTCAGTGTGGATGTTGCCTGTAATCCATGGCTTCTGGTTGGGGTATGTACGTACAGTCACTGTGGGGATGATGTCATCGATGCACTCATTGATGAAGCCAGTGACTGATGTGGTGTACTCCTCAATGCCATCGGAAGAATCCCGGAACGTATTCCAGTTTGTGCTTACAAAACAGTCCTGTACCTTAGCATTTGCTTCATCTGACCACTTTTTTACTGACCGAGACACTGGGGCTTCCTGCTTCCATATTTGCTAGTAAGCAGGAATCAGGAGGATAGAATTATGGTCAAATGGAGGGCGAGGGAGAGCTTTGTATACATCTCTGTGTGCGGAGTAAAGGTGGTCTAGAGTTTTTTCCCTCTGGTTGCACATTTAACATGCTGGTGGAAATTAGGTAAAAACTGATTTAAGTTTCCCTGCATTCAAATCCCCGGCCACTAGGAGCGCCACCTACAGCTCATTGAGTGCAGTCTTTGTGCCAGCATCGGTAGTGGTAAATAGACAGCTGCGAAAAATATAGACGAAAACACTCTAGGTAGATCGGGTGGTCTACTGCTTATCATGCTGTATCATGCTTATCAGCTTACCTCAGGCGAGCAAAACCTTAGATATCGTGCACCAGCTATTGTTTACAAATATACATAGACCGCCACCCCTTGTCTTACCACAGGCTGCTGTTCTCTCCTGCCGGTGCAGTGAATAATCCGCCAGATGTACGTTATCCATGTCGTCGTTCAGCCATGACTCTGTGAAACATAAGATATTACAGTTCTGTCATTTTGTAATTTTCTAAATTTTCCGTATCATAATGAGACTAAATGAAATGACATAGGCCATATGGATTTTGTGAGGTCCTATATTAAATTGACTTATTAGACTGTTCAAATGTAGGGGACAAGGCAGACATTTTACATAAACATTTTCCGTTGGTAGGTTTACCAACGTGTCGGAAAGCCTTCTCACTGATGACAATAGCAAAACTGATCATTGTGACTTGAATTGGAATAACGTGAATAATGATAATGATGATGATGGTGAGAGCCCAGTGTCACCCTTAGTCATAGTCTGTTGTTACTTTGTGTCTCTAAAATCACAACGTTTCTATTTCTATAGTCATGT